>NC_047525.1:14203088-14305676 GCF_902827115.2 Pseudochaenichthys georgianus | reverse complement strand
CACACTCAACCAGATGACTGGTTTCAGGGCCAGGATAAGTAAGTCCACGTCTGAGAAAATAACCAGCTCACTAGGGCTCGACATTAAGGACTACTAGATGGCCCCGGGCCATCTAGTATTTAGCTCGGGCAATGAAGCCTCACCTGCTGGTTGCCCGATCGGGCAATCTATTATGCCAGTATCATGCAGCTCGCGGATCCAGTAATGAGTGACCCGACAGTAAAACTAAACATATCTATAACTAGTTTAGGTAGTTTGAGAGGTAATTAAAATAGCTACGTGTGATATTCTAACCTGAAGTGTGTGTTTTGTTCCGCTCACCGCTGCATGTGGTTATGCAGAGATGCGTGTCGAGTCTCGACTCGTCAGCAGCAGCTGATCTCTCTCTCCCGTCAGATTAGACTTCACTCGCATTTATGTCCATATCGATCAGATCCAGCTAGTAAAAGACAACTACACAATAAGTGTCGCTATGCAACTGGATGAGGCCACAAAGTATAGCGCAGCATTATGCATTTGTTTACATACCCACCGGAACCCCGAGGCATTACCAACAGATCAACGCACAATCAACCCATACAGGACATCTCTTTCTCCACATTAAGTGTTAGACATTAGAGTTGACTATTCTTGTCTGTCACATACTCTTCTTGTCTGTCACATAAGTGGCGCAACTGAAGCGGTATTGCTCTAAAGGGAATTATTTTGACCGAAGATATTTAGATTGCCGGCTAACGGAACTCTGACGTGTGCTTCGCGGATGCGCTCGGCTCCTCTCGACTGCTGCTCGGGTCTGCTCGGTCAGCTTCCGGATGAGGAGGCATTCGTTCGACCAACTTACAGTAGTTAACATTACAAACATTTTTAACAGGGGCCATAATAGTGTAAAAATGTTTGTTTGGCAGTTATAACTGAATGTAATGTTGGGGAAGGCATTTTCCTTCATCAGATGGAAAGTGTTTTAACCAACAACTTAAGTATTTCTTATAGCTATACAGGGCATGCAAGCGAGCAAACACAAACAAGAACAAACAAACAAGTGAAATGAAGAATAAAATTGAAATTGTACAATATAATATTGCAGCCTGTCCTCCTACAAAAAACGACCATATAGGTCGATTGTTCAGCAGCTAAATACGACCCAGAGACACGTTTTAAAGTGTAGCCCTCTAGTGGTCGTGTAAGAAACAACATGCTCCTGTCGATTGCAAACGCTCCGGAGGGTCGTTTATTCACAAATAACCCTCTCTGGAAAATCCTAAATTGTGGAATAGTTTGGCCATTAAAATGCTTTTTTATTAGATTTCTAGCGAGAAGTGTATATTGTACTTTTATAATCCACGTCCAGTGGATGTGTAGGATCTACAGTTTGATAGATATACGAAGATGATTTGAGGTCTCGCCAGGAGAACGTGTACTGTATATGGGGGCAACTTCCATGTAAGTTAGCGTGGGTGAAAACAGTATTTCCGGTCTCGAAGTTTTCATAATAAAACCGGAAGTATTCCCCACACTGTCAAATGATTACGCAGTGAGTGATATCTCCATTACTCATCCACTAAAAAACATCAGGTTATCCTTGTTAATTACACAATATTGATTGGTTTAAATTGTGTACAATGCTGGAGTTTAGACACGACAGAGTTTCCGAAGACACTACACTACCCAGAATCCCCAGCTATCGTTTGGGACTACAACATCCGCCTTGCTTTACAAACCCCGTGATTACCTCAAGCTCTGTGATTGGATATTGGAGTGGCAGTGTGACAAGGTTACGCTGAGCGTCAAAGCTCTTTGAAATGGAATGGAACCACGCCAGACTATCCAAAACTGGACTTGGACGGGTCCAGCCCGGCCCTCCCCCCAGAATTACACTTGCTGCCTATTGTGTTTCGCAACATGTTCTATGGCACGTCTCTACTGGGAAATGTAGTTTTAAAAGACGTTTTCGTATTTCCCACAATTAGAAGTTGCCAGTATTAAACTGTATACATCCCTGGAGGTTTAGGGGACACGAAAACATTGGTGTTATCAAATTTAAAACATATAATTAATACATGGGTGAAAATTGCTTGTGTCCATAATGGGCAGCATTAATACCACATGACAGCTGGACTTATGTCTGTGACCCTCCTGTTGTTAATTGATGAGCCTGAAACATGCACTTGTCAAGGTTCAGAGGCACATTTAGCAGATATGGCAGTAGCCATCGATCATCTTAAGATAAGATACTTTATTGATCCCAAGTTGGGAAATGTTTTGTTACAGCAGCTACTTTGTTCTACTCCACTACAGTTCAGAGGTTAACCTGGTATTTTTACTCCACTACATTTATGTTTGTTACTTTGCAGATTCTGATTAATGATGTGAAATATAAACAACCCTTAAATCAGACTTTAGTTACACCTGAGTGAAGTTCAGCCTCATCAGTTTGTCTGTTTTGCTCATCCTCCTGTTAATATCTTTGGACGTCCTGCACTAAACTGTTTTATTGTAGAGATCACTACAGTATCTTCTTGATATTTTCTATTCTATTTCTATCATTGACCCCTATTTTGTATGTAGGCTACTCTTAATATTTAAATGTTTAATCAAATATAACTTATTCAACAACTAAATTCAATAACGTGCTTTAACCACTAGGAGGTGCGGTTTAGACCAGTGGTCCAGTTAAAAAACATAATAATATCGTACATAATATGACTATTCCCTTTATTGTGAGTTTAAAACAGAACGGTAAAGGAAAATACAGTTTCAGTCTCTCGATGTGAAGCTTATGCATTGTACCATGAACCTGTATAGACCTGTAACAGTCAACTGCATGAGGAGTTGGAAAGGTAGTTCAGAAAATCAGTAATATCTTTAAAAACTACAAAAAAGTCCCTTTATATCAGCTGTGCACCGTTATGGTGTAAATACAGACTATCTATTAATTGGATCAAATATAAAAGTCAGCCGAATTAGTGTTGATACTGCAAGGAGACGTATTGTGTGAAAAGAAATGGAAGATGTTGTTTAATTGTTGATATATTTATGGTTCACGTCACGTATTCAGTTTTGGCGGCATCTCTTCCAGTTTGTCAAAAGGTCTTCTGATCAGGGCTCTATAAATACATATCTAGGGCAGATATGTAATATTTAATGCAGCCGAACCGTGTATTACAATGCCATTATGTGATGACTTTCAAAGAGAAAAGCAAGAACACTCGGAATAAAGTATTATTATTATTATTTAATGTTTTCCGATTTCATATCACATAAACACCATATCCCGACGTGCATTGCGGCGTGATAGATCAAAACTTCTGAAAAAAGAAATGTGTCTCTCAGAATCGAAAGAGAAAAACCTATGGGAAAAACACAAGCATTGTACACAATTTAAACCAATTAATGTCGTATAATTAACTAGGATAAACTGATGTTTTTTAGTGGATGAGTAGTGCAGATATCACTGTTAAATCATTTGATCATTGGTTTTATTATGAAAACGGCGAGACCGGAAATACTGTTTTCAACCCGTAACTTTACATGGAAGCTTGCCGCATATACACGTTCTCCTGACGAATCCTCAAATCATCTTCGTAATATCTATCAAACTATAGATCCTACATATCGACTGGACGTGGATTCTAAAAGTACAATATATACTTCTCGCTAGAAATCTAATCATAAAGCGTTTTAATGGCCAAACTATCCTACAATTTAGGATTTTACAGAGAGGGTTATTTGTGAATAAACAACCCTCTGTAACGTTTGCATTCAACGGGAGCACTAGAGGCCGACAATTTTAAAACGTAATTATAGGTCGTATTAAGCGCTTGAACAAACGACATATTTGGTCGTAATAAGGGCTTAAAACAATCGACCCATTTGGTCGTATGAGTTGGAGGACTTGTTGTAATATTGTGGTGGTTCATCTTATAATTCAGTCTAGAGAATGCACCAGACAGCATCTAAGACCTGCAAAAATCAAAATGTTCTAGGGGGACGGAGGCCCCCCAAACCCTTGGTGCCATTTCGTCCGCGTGCATTTTTCAGGGCAATCTCTATTGGGCTCAGAGCCATCTGTAACTTAATGTCATGCACTTGGACTGTAGACCACTTGGAGTAAAATCCATGTGAAAATTGCTTCTCACTGTTCTCAGGTCAAATATGTATATTTGATTAAAAATGCGATTAATTTCGATTAATTAATTACAAAGCCTCTAATTAATTAGAGGCTTTGTAATTAATTAATTAGATTAATTGATTCATTTTTTTAATCGAGTCCCGGCTCTAATTATTATTATTATTAAGAAGAACAACTTGGTGTGTGTGGAGGGGATGTAGGAAGCAGGAGCAGGTGGGGAGAGATGGGGCTTCAAGGTTCAAGGTTATTTGTTTTAAATGTGTCTTGGAGATAAGGACCAGCTGCACACAATAAAATACAGTATAACACAAAACCAATAAGACACACGGTGACACATGGCACACCAACAATCAATCATCGTCCAGCCTCAGCTTTGGTATTCTTTCACAACCATGTTATTAGACTGAGCAAACAAACATATGTGGGGAACATAGTGCTGCGTCTCATGGAACATGAAGATTTAATAAATACATAGTAGGTGGCGATATATGCTCCTAGTGGTAGCGATTCGCCATTAAACATCCGGAGGCTGCACAAAAGTCCGGCATAGTCAGGTACTTCTGTAAACACAAAGCCAGCAAATTCCTGTATCATAATCCAAGATGTTTTTAACAAGCCAAACCACTTGGAAGAAATCATGTAACTTAAGTTATGTTGAAAAGAAAGAGCAGTTATGCCTCTCCCACTGGTGTAAGTTGCTGGGTCAACTTTGTAATACTACTGTAGGTCTCACTCATAGCCTCTTGTTATTAGCCAGCTAATAAATACAACCACATACACAAAGAAAAGCTGCAATTTCAACATGTCCAAGCATCCTGTATCATAGCCATGCTAATAATGTTTATAATAAACCAAACCGTTTGTAAATCAGTCAAGATTTCAGCGAGTTAAGAGTATGTTTGTGCAGATCACTCACCTTACAACAGCTACCATAACGCAAATCAGAGTAACTGTTGACTGTGGCAAGATGGCGGCCGGTCAGCTATGCTGGAAAATCTCCCATGAGCCATCGAGGGTTTATATATCTATGGGTGTCAGTACCAGATGTGTTCGGGCTACCAGATATGTTCGGGTGTATTTCCGTCGCATCCGTCATATCTGTCTGATTTGATATACTTTATTAATCCCCGTGGGGAAATTGTTTCTCTGCATTTGACCCATCCTAGTGTTAGGAGCAGTGGGCTGCCATTTTTGAACAGCGCCCGGGGAGCAGTGTGGGGAACGGTGCCTTGCTCAAGGACACCTCGGTAGCACTTGGTCTTGCCGGGACTTGAACTGGTGACCTTCCAGTTGCCAAGCCAAGTCCCTATTGACTTCGCCATCACCTCCCTCTGCTCCCAGCGCTCTGCTGCCACACACCGGCCGTCTGCGGAACTGCAGCCGGAGGAACTCTGTAGGCCTACTGGATAATGACCGCGAAATTTAATATTTTCTTTTGTTCTTAACTTTCATGACAGAAATTGAGAGCTTTTATACTGAGATAAAGCACTCCGTGCTCAATGGTGGTTACCACAATCTCACCATCGCCGCTGAAAAGCCTGATAACAGGAAGGCGTTAATTCGGAGGTTGTTTTAAAAATTAGGTTTCTCCGTTCAGACAAGGAAACATTTGATCTCTGCAACGTTTTTACCAGTATTGGATTCAGTATCTGCTTTACATGAATGTCTCTGACCAGTGCCTTAAGAGTTTGGATACTGTGTACCATTGTGCATTGTTTTATTACATATATATTAGGGCTGTCAAACGATTACAATTTTTAATCAGATTAATCACAGCTTAAAAATTAATTAATCATGATTAATCACCATTCGAACTATGTCCAAAATATGCCATTTATTTATGTATATTGTTGTGGGAATGGAAAGATAAATGAAAGCAGGCGGATATATCCATTTAACATACAGTATGTATGTTTATTATAACATTTTTCTGCATGTCAAAATGAAAGACAGCCCACACACCTATCAATCATCAAACCGTGGGGTCTTAATTCATTACGTGTTGATTTCTATCAACGGGGGAGTACTTCAGGAAAGTCGACAGGGGGGGGGGGCGGCTAGTGGAGTACTTCGTGACCACAGTGTGAACGTTGTGATCAGCTGTTTTAGCGCAGTTCTCCAGTGATGGGGGGGAGTCTCCCTCCGCATCCGGTTGGCGTAGTTTTGGCACAGTTCCGTTGTACAGACCGACGTTAACAGCAGCCCTGTATGTGCACACGGAGACCGACTCTGTCGTCCGGTGATCTAACCGCCTTCTGGAAAAGCTTCACAAGTAGTCGGTACGCAAATGCGCTTTGTGACCAGCGGCGTAGCTGTGGGTGGGCCCGGGTGGGCCTGGGCCCACCCACATGCACGTCTGGCCCACCCACAGCCAATCAGCGCTTCATAGCGCAGAGCCGGGAAGCCCAGAAGGAAGTGCCACAAACTGCAGTTCATCTAGTGGCCGACAGGGGATGGATGCAAAAAGGAGCAATTCCCATAGACCCCCATGTTAAAATGCCCAACTTTACAGCAGAAATAAACATCTTTCTTGCCTGGATCCAATAAAACGTATTCTGGATATAGTTAGATTCCACCTTCATGACAATGGAATAGGGAGTGCATTTTTTTACCGTGAGTTTTTATAGTAAGTAAAGTAACTTTTGCCGTGAGTGAATGAAAGTATTATTTCATCTTGAGGTCTGCAGTTTAGCGTGTACACATTTGCTGAATATGAAAACACTCAGTGTGTGCCCATTGTGCGACTGTCAAGGATAAACAACCTGTGCCCCCGATATATGTTGTATGTATTATTGCTACACAAACATTACATTGCAGTTTAAGTGTCGCCAACTCCGTTTAAGAGATCTCGCCCCCGTCTGTGTGAGAGGGGGGGGCAGTCAGTTTACACACGCAGCTGCTACAACATGCAGCAACACACACACGGAGGAGATGGCGGAGCGAACGCGCTCCGAGGTGTGGTTAAACTATAGCCGTGTCTATGTGGACAATACTCGTTATCAAAAGTGGAATAAGAGTTTATCATGTGAGGGCGGGGGTAACACGAGCAATTTGTCTAAACATTTAGCAAAAGTGCTCCACATCCAGACGGAGGAATGCACCGGGTTCCACTGTCTTTCTAGTAGCTCTGTAGCCCCATCCACGAGGAACGTTTCCACGTCAGGTGTTATGTTTGCTAGCAGCGACACACCGAGTTAACTACATTATACAAACATGGGTTAATGATTAGAGGAAACTGAGTTATTTATTTTAGTTATATAAGTTTCAGCTATTCTGTTTACAGTTCTGTCATCACATTATTTAATATGATTTGTTAAAACATTGTTGTTTCTTTTGATGTGAAATATTATGTATTTAATTTAATAAAAAGCAATGTTAGATTTGTTCACATTTGTTTAGTTAGTTTACCTTCTTTTTTTCTCCAAAAGAACCGATAAAAGTAATGTTAAAGGACCGGATCGATAAGACATAGACATACTTTATTGTCATTTCAACAAGACACAGAGTGTACTATTAAAACGAAATTTCGTTGTACTGGCTTACAGGAACAGGACAATATAAAAACTTGCTAAAATTGTACATATAAATAAATAATAGTGACGTGGTGCTGATACAATTAAAGATAAAGTGTGCGTTTAAAATATAAAGACTTACTATACATATAAATAAAATAGACATACTATATAAAAATATGTGCTCTTTACACAGCGCAATGTAATCTTTATGTTACTGGTCTGCTTGCTGTTCAGCAGTCTGATGGCTTGGGGAAAAAGCTATTGCAGAATCTGGCTGTTTTGCTCTTAATGCTGCGGAACCTCTTGCCGGAGGGCAGCAGGGAGAACAGAGCATGGTGAGGATGAGTGGGGTCTTTAAAAATGTTCTGGGCTTTTGTTAGGCAGCGTTTCTGAGCGGTGTCTCTGATGGGAGGGAGAGAAACTCCGATGATCTTCTCTGCTGTCCTGACCACTCTCTGCAGAGACTTCCAGTCTTTGGCGTTGCAGTCTCTCGACCAGATGGCGATGCCGCTGGTCAGCACGCTCTCTATGGTTCCTCTGTAGAACGTGGTGAGGATGGGAGGGGGGAGCTGTGCAGGAAGTGTAGGCGCTGCTGTGCCTTCTTAAATAGTGATGTAGTGTGAGTGGACCAGGTCAGACTGCTTGTGATATGCACCCCCAGGAACTTGGTGCTGTCTGTAGTCTTCACTGCTGTGCCGTTGATGTGGAGTGGTGGGTGACAGTGCTTTTTGTTCCTGAAGTCGACAATGATCTCTTTTGTTTTATCGACATTCAGGATCAGGTTGTTGGTGTTACACCAGTCTGTCAGATGTTTCACCTCCTCCCTGTAGGCCTGTTTGTTGTTGTCCCTGATGAGTCCCACCACTGCTGTATCGTCCGCATACTTTATGATGTGGTTGGTACTGAACCTGGAGCATAAGCGTAAGCGCTATCGATAAAAGTAGTAGTACCGTTAAAGCCTTAACGATAGCCATCCCTATGTGGATGTCAGTTTTACACACATTCTGAGGCCGCCGTGCCTATGTTTTTGTTTCCACTGCTAATTTATGCTTAAGTTCTATTGGTGCATTAAAAGATCATTACAATCATTAATGAAGTTTCAGCTCAGACCCCACACTTAATGTCTCCCCCTGGCCCACCTACATTTCTCCAGGCCCACCCACACAATAATTCCTGGCTACGCCACTGTTTGTGACACAAGTGACGGTACGCATTTCAGATTAGGCACATACCCTGCGTACCAGTTATGTGCACCCCTGTACCAGAGCCATATTATTACTATTATATGGCTCTGCCCTGTACTACAGCAAGAGTATTCTCGGGGACTTCCTGCAACAACACCACGCCGTTATCAAAGATGTTCTATTGAGAAGACGATCACTACGTGACAAAAGTTTTCAAAACCGTGGCTACTGAACTCAATCTTCTAACTGCTGCTGTCTGTGCAATTTACTCCGCGCGAGTTGGCAGACTTTATTTTGCTTACTTTAACATCATTGTTCATGGTGGGGCTAAGCCATTTCTTGGTATGGGTGTAGCCTACCCCAGCCATACCCTGGCGCTGCCACTGGTGGCACGTATGGGGCGGGCCATTCTGCACATGCGTTAAATGCGTTAAATATTTTAACGCAATTAATTCAAAAAATTAATTACCGCCGTTAACGCGATAATTTTGACAGCACTAATATATATATTATATAGTGAGTTTGGAATAAATATGCACTTTATGAAAATTATTAGTTGGTTACTGTTAGTACAAAACAGTAAGGTTAATACTGGATGTTTTTACACTTGGATATGTTTTCATTGGACATACAATTCAATACCTTTATTTATCCAGGTAAAATCCCATTGATATCAATGATGTCTTTTTCAAGGGAGACCTGCAGCAGTAGGTTCCACATGAAGACATAAAAACATAACAGAACAACATATCTATCCACATGTACCAACAGCATTTGATTGTGTAGCATCCCCCACCAAGCTTTAAAAACATGTAGTGGTACTAGCTTGGTAATTTTCCATTCTTTTTGCAGACGGTTCCATGTTAGTGGAGCTGCACATCTAAAAAGCTTTCTTCCATAAGACAGTCCTAGCACTTGGCACATTTAATAAAATCACAGCATGCGATCTCAGGCAATAAGTACTTTCAATTCGCAGAGAGATCAGGGGGGTATACTACGATTTTCGCTTAGCCGGCTAAATTCAGGGAAAACTCCGGCTTTCCGGTCCTACGAAGCTGGTTCTCTTTTTAGCAGGCTAGATCTCCATGGTAATCATATATTTTCTTATCTGAGTCAGCTGAGCCGTATCTGGCCGTACAACACTCAGTGTCACATACTGTATGCAGAAGTATTATTTTAAGCAACACATTAAGTTGACGAAACACTCAATAATTAAAGTCAGATCGTGTCTTAGACGGGGCAGTGATATCCAGTGGCGACTGGTCATTAGGGGCAGGTGGGGCACAGCCCCACCTAGTGTCAGCAGAAAGTATTAAAAATAATGATTACAAAAAAAATGCAAAAAATAAATAAAAAATATATTTTAAGATCATGTTTAATCATCTGATTTGTCTGTACATTGCTGTTTTAGTCTGTGTTCTTCTAATTAGTGTCTACAGTGTCACACTGCTCAATAGGCACACACTGTCAGTGTGTGCCTATTGAGCTGTTTAGAGCCATGTGGGACAAAACCCGATCCTGCCCCTCCCTCTCCCTGTTTAAGTCAATGGTGACTGTAAAAACTACACTGCGCATGCTCAGAGTATTGTCCTATTTAATGTGTGTGGCAAAAAAATAATGACCAGAGGGGCATAGAGCTGCCATCCCCACCATACGTCATCTCACATAATTCAGAGCTGATTGGCTGTAAGTACGTGTGCCGCGAAAAGTGTGGTGTGTGAAGAGAGACGAGAGAGCTGCAGTGAGGTGTCCTAAAACCCGGAAGTAAGCTGCGCATGGCTTCCCTCGACCTAAAAGCAATGAGATTTCTCCATAGGATTTTAGAAAATAGCTCAAAATAAGATCTGTGGGAAACAAACCTGTTCGATAAATGCACGCTTTGTTCAGCCGGTTAATATCCACATGTCTACCCTACTTTTATAATTTCGAATCATAAATCTATTGATTAGATTAGATTTATGATAGACTTTTGAAACTACAAGAAGATAAGGAGGACTTTTACAAAAAGTAATAGAGATTTGTGTCCAGAAGGATAGGCAAATGGACTTCATCTTCAAGTCAAGGTAAGACTGCAATTTTATTGAAAATGGGATCTTACTAAGAGAGAACAATTCAATATTAAATGATAAAATTACATGTTTTGGGTATCCTTCTGTTGAACTGTCTGTTTAAAATTAATTGAAGCATCAGACAAAAAAAGCTTTTGAAAATATTTATTTTGATTTAGGTCAAAATATAATATTTGTAAACCTGAAGAGTCAGTGCCAGTGCCTCACCAGCCATGAACCTCTCTGCAGAAGCTTATATTTAGACATGAGTTTTTTGTGCCCCACCACTTTTGTACATATAGAAACGCCACTGGTGATATCATAAACCTGTTAATGTATGCATTCAAACACTTTTTCTTTTACCAGCTGTATTCACCTTGCAGGTGCAGCTATGTAGCTTTTATCCTGGATAAAGTGTTTAAGTCATGGATGTTTAAAGTTTAACTTACTTCTTCTGTACGGTTTAGCTTACCCAAGCGATTCAAAGTAACGTCAACAACGTACCTGTAATGTATTGCTTTGCTTACATGTTTGTATAACTTTGAAGTTTACTGACATTTACATACCTTGTTTACCTGGCGCAAGTGGTGGCTCTGGGGTTGTTGTGTGAGCCACCACTTGAGAATTGTCGTCTTTTTTAAGAATTGTTTTTCAACTTTAGTTTTATGAGTCAGGAAAGAATGCATAAGAAAAGGGTGGAGTTGCTATTCTGTTCAATGATTCCCTTCAATGCAGGAAGACATCGTATGGAAACTTTGATTATTTTGAATATGTGGCCCTTCAGCTGAAAGGGCTCCTCTCGAGCTCTGTTCCTAAATATCTATAGACAAATCTACAGGTTCACTTTGACATTTATAAAGAGAGACTTGGCGTTTATAATTTGGAATTGAAACGCACGACAATCATTCTTCTCCGACATCATTACCAAAAACAAAACAACGCACGTGCCTTTTTGCTACCGTCGATGGACTAACTAACCCCCCAGTGTCAGTAGCCTCTGAATCTCTATCCACCAGGGCATGCAATGATTTTGCCTCCTTTTTCACTGACAACAATTCAGAAAATCAGACAAGCAGTCAGTGCCTCTGCATCAGGAACAGCAAATGTGTTGTCTCTGTGTCCACTTAACATCAATTCAGACATCATGACACAATTCCATCAGATTAATGATAAAAACCTAGAGGACATTATACAACTTCTGAAATCCTCCTCCTGCTGCCTTGATATTATTCCAACAGGATTTTTCAAAGATGTTTTGCCTTGCATGGCCTCAGAACTACTTCATATAGTAAACAAATCTCTTCACTCAGGTATTTTTTCCACAGGCCCTGAAAACTGCAGTCATTAAACCGCTCTTAAAAAAGAATAATCTAGATGCTTCAGTAATGAACAATTACAGGCCCATATCAAACCTCCCATTTCTAGGTAAAATCATTGAAAAAAGTTGTTTTTTCAACAGTTGAGTAATTTCTTGCATTTAAATAACTGTTTGGATGTGTTCCAGTCAGGCTTTCTGTCCAAAACCACAGCACTGAGACTGCTCTTGTAAAGGTCTTTAATGACATCCACTTAAACACAGACAGTGGCAGAACTTCAGTGTTAGTATTATTAGATCTCAGTGCTGCGTTTGACACTGTTGACCACAGCATATTACTAGACCGACTGGAAAACTGGGTGGGACTTTCGGAACAGTTCGAAATTGGTTTGAATCCCTACTTAAAGGACAGAAACAACTTTGTTTCTATAGGTAAATACACATCTGAGTTGGACAAATATGACATGTGGGGTTCCTCAAGGCTCCATCTTGGGGCCTCTTCTCTTTAACATCTACATGCTACCACTGGCTCAGATAATTAAGAACAACAAAATAAGTTACCATAGCTATGCAGATGACACACACATTTACGTAACAATTTCACCAGGAGGACTATGCTCCAATTCAAACACTAGTAAGTGCATTGAACAAATCAATGACTGGATGTGTCAGAACTTTCTCCAATTAAACAAAGATAAAACTGAGGTAATGGTTTTTGGAGCCAAGTCAGAACGTATAAAAGTTAGCGCTGAGCTTCAGTCTTGCAATGTTCAAACCAACAGATAAAGCCAGAAATCTAGGTGTAGTCATGGACCTCTGACCTGAGTTTCAACAGTCACATTAAACAGTTACTAAATCAGCCTACTATCACCTAAAGAATATATCTAGGATTAAAAGACTAATGTCACAGCAGGATTTGGGAAAAACTTGTCCATGCCTTTATCTTCAGTAGACTCGACTACTGCAATGGTGTCTTCACAGGTCCTCACTAAAAAATCTATTAGAAGCTGCAGCTGATTCAGAACGCCGCTGCTCGAGTCCTCACTAGACACTAAGAAAGTGGATCACATCACTCCAGTTCTGAAGTCTTTACACTGGCTTCCTGTGTGTCAAGAATAGATTTCAAAATATTGCTGCTGGTTTATAAAGCACTGAATGGCTTGGGCCAAAATACATTACTGACCTCCTGCTAAATTATGAACCATCCAGATCTCTCAGGTATTCAGGGTCTGGTCAGCTTTCTGTCCCCAGAGTCAGAACTAAACATGGTAAAGCAGCGTTCGGTTATTATGCTCCAAATATCTGGAACAAACTCCCAGAAACCTGCAGGTCCGCTGCAACTCTTACTACTTTTAAATCCAGGCTGAAGACTTTTCTTTTTGTCGCTGCTTTTAATTGAACTATTCATATCTTAAACTGCACTGTAACTTTTATCCATGTATTTTTTCTTTTAATGTTTATTTTATTAGCTTTTCTTTTTTAATGCTTAATGTCTTTCATTTTTTGTAAAGCACTTTGAATTGCCTTGTGTTGAAAAGTGCTATATAAATAAACTTGCCTTGCCTTGCCTTGCAGGCTCTTGCAAAGGCATGGAAAGTCTTGAAAAACACTAAAAGTAATTCAATGCAAAAAAAGTGGATAAATATTATTACTTAATAATGTTTATCAAATGTTGCCATGCTCATGTGTATTAGGTAAAATACAAATATTGTATACATCTTAGTTTAGTGTGGCCGGGATCAACAATATGTATCCTCCACCCAAAGGTTTTCAAGAAATGTAACAACATTTTTGAAAAGGCAACTTCCATGTTGGCTCTAGTGCAAAAACATTCAGGGGATCATGTCATTAGGATTCATCCTCTAGGGACCATGAATATTGTCTAATAGTTGTTAAGATATTTTTGGAACCAAGTGGTAGACTGACAGACAGACATTGTCTTGACAGATGCATCTTTGAGCACTAACCCACCATTCAACTCTAGTCAAAAAGCTGTACACAGTATGACTCGTTGAAGTGTAAGTTCACTGAGGCATTCACACCAAGTGCCTGTCAGATATTCCCCGATTAAAACATCTGCACTCGGTCCGTCCTGGGAGAGGGATCCCTCCTCTGTTGCTCTCCCTGAGGTTTCTCCCATTTTTCCCTTTAAACTGGGTTTTCTTCGGAAGTTTTTCCTTGTAGGATGTGAGGGTCTAAGGACAGAGGGTGTCATATTGTCATACTGATATTCTGTACACACTGTGAAGACCACTGAGACAAATGTAATATTTGTGATATTGGGCTATATAAATAAACATTGATTGATTGATTCTACCTCTCTAATTCATTTGAGTGATGGCTTAGCAGCGGGTGCGCTGTTTAGCCACTTATCTGTCGCCACCATCAACACCTACTTCTGACAAATTACATCCACAACTTGACCAGGATAGATGGAGGTGGTGATAGAACGGCCTGCGGAGCCTTGGAGCTTTGCAAAGAAAGAGAGGTGAACTGCATCAGCTTAAATTCAGCTTTTTCTGTTCTAATGTGTTTTCTCTTAAAGTGTGACACTTTGATGTCAGTCCAAGTGTGCTTAGAGGCCACAGAGAGGAAAGCAGAGAGGTCTGGTCACTTAGGGCTACCTTTAAACACCGGGGGACCGTTCCATTTCCTGAGTCCAGGAAGCCCACTTTTGAGGAAGCTCCGTGGGTTCGATTTCTCTCATTTCCTCCTCTGACACCGTTCCTGGTTGGAGTGCAGGAATGCTGGCGGGGAAGCACCTCGGCGGCATCCTGTGGACATTTCTTGACTCTGAGAAATAAGACATCAACACAGCGGTGCAGGATAGCTTCATTTATTGCGGCAGGGCCTCACAATCAGCATGTCGCAATTATGCTTCCGAGATACTTTCTAAACTTTAATAAGTGAAAAAGAGAAGGCAATACGGTGTTAAATACGGCACATGGACCATCTAAGCTGACATAACCCTATTATACACACATACACAAACTGTCACATACACATTCTCGGACACACACACACAGTAATTTCCTCAGATGGCCTATAATCTTGCAGGCCTCCATCTCGCCGGCTTAGCCCAGTGGACTGGGGCAGCCGCTGCCAGCTTTCTACCAAGGGCGGGGGGCCCGGAGGGGGGGCACAGGGGAGCCGCAGGGCCTGGAGGAGCCCCACATGGATTGTATTTGGGAGCCTGAAGCATGAAATGGAATAGGTTTAATCTGTTATCACCTGCAGGGGAGCGTCGGGGCCAGCCTCTGACAGATATAGCGGTTGAGGTGGTGGTGGCGGTGTTGAGATGGGGAGGGGTCGCGGCACCTCAGTCCCCGCTGGTAAATGAAATATCAGCCACTACAGGCGGAGAGTGATATTAGTTTAATTTCTCTGAAGCTCACCTCTTCTGCCTCCCTGCCTGCCTCTCCCACACGCTCACTTTCCATCCCTTATGTTCAGAATTCAGCAGTCAAACTGTGTGAGCTTCAGTACATTTCTTGAAATAAATATATTCGGTAAATCTTTAGCTTAATTAATAAATATATTTTTTTGAGTGGTCATAATGGGGACCACTGTTGGAACACAGAGATTAGCGCTGCAACTTGCTATCATTTTTATCATTGACTATTCTTCTGTTTATAGTTTAGTCTTTCAAATGTCAGAAAATACTGTAAAAACAGCTATCCCATTAGATCAAAGTCCATGATATTTACTTTGGTATGGTAAAAAACAGAAAACTCCATGTTTCAGGTGCTGTTTACACGAGAACGCAAACGGTTGTATCCGCTACTTTTCTCTTTCGTATAGCCCGTTCGTTCACACGAGGCCGTAACGGAAACACGGAAACGGACTCCGCAAACGATAACGGGGCCCATAGATCTGCAAACGGAACGCTCTGGGGGGCCAAGCGGCTCCGTGTGTATGTACGCCCTGCATACGATCATTTCCTGATAACGATGAAGCCATAGCCCCACCTCTGCTGCTCACTGCTGTAGCATGGTCAGTAGCTACTGTCAGTAGCTACTGCTACTGACCATGCTACAGATGTTAGTGCAAAATCTACAACTCCTCTACCACAACCATCAGCAACAAGTGGACATGGAGAATTACATGAACTACATGTTGCTAAATCCACCGCTGGGCATAAACAGAAGGGCAACCATGTTCGGGGGTCTTCTTCGCTGCTTTTGGTGTATTTTGTGGCGGGAGTACAGCGCCACTTACAGGCCCCATATATTTACTTCAGCGTCTCCAGCGCTCCCGAGCGGTCTCGTGTGAACGGAAGACTTTTTTGATATCAGATTCGGTTTGTTTGCTTTTCGTATGCGCTTGCGTGTAAATGGGGTCTCAGAGGCTAAAAAACAGCATGAAAAATTTGCTGTGATTAATGCTGTGATTAACATGTTAGTTTTCTATAATTTCTTTTGTTTTCGATGAACGAAGTTGGTTACCAGAACAGTTTACAAAGAGGTGAGATATTGAAGAGAATATAAATGTAATCAAGGTATGTTTAGTGTAGATTTGTTAAAGCCAGCAGCTGGCATTTCCTTGTATGGGTCTTTCCCCTGCATGAACATATCTGCTAAGCGCAGTTTTAAGAAAATATGATTAACTTGTAGTAGTTTGACGACGCTGAAATCTCGACCACAACTTCCTGTGAAGGAGTGAGAGGGGGAGGAGGGCGGGAGAAAGAGAGAGGAAGGTCTGCTTTGACACTGGTTGGGGAGGTTGAAGAGAGGCAGAGTTTTTTGAAAGCTGCTTTCACACTCCTTGAAGTGGCTCACCGTCTCTGCTACTGTACTGAGAAGAACACATGAAGGGTAGGAGTGGGTGAAGGTTATGAGGTAGAAATCAGCAACCAGGGGGTGGGAGAAAATGTTGGGAAATGGTGGCATAATTACTACCTGTAACAGAAGAAGCTCAACCCCCTATCACGTTTACCTCTGTTAGTCTCAGCATGCTGCTTTTTGGCATGTCACATCATTAAGGATTGTATTGCTCTATTTTTTCTCCACGAGGAAGCTAACCACATCCCCTTTAATAATATATTCCCACATAACCTGCTTTATATCTATATAGAAGGTAATGTTGTTGTGGGGTTTGTTTGTTATGGTAAAATGGTGTGCAGGCTAGCAGATTGTACCACTGGAAGTGGCAAACTTTTTTCATTTTTCAGTTTAAGCTGACATGGCTCTAAAAATAGTTGTGGTTGGGAGGTTGATATTCTCACCTACGCATATTTACAAACTCCTACTTCTTACACATACAGATACACTATATTCTTTCACTCTGTTCCACTTTGCCGACAGACAGCCCACGCTAACGCAAACAGATGTGCCATAGGAGACAGAAAATAGGCATCTATTCAAAGGTTCATGACACCCAAAAAGTCAGTTTGTCACTTGAAAAATAGCTAGCTCCAAACAGTCATACAAAACACTAACAGATCCACACACTGTGTGCTGTCAGTGGCACAAGAGGAAGCATTTGTCAACCACTGCTTGGCAGGCGTGAATAACCCCCTCCACACAAACAGTATTGTCACTCTGTTTAGATCACGTGGCTGTTCAGGTGTTCAGGTGTTTGTGAGCCAATCACAAGTGGACTGCTCTAAGTGAGGTGTGAATGGAAGGCTTTGGGAAGGGCCGTCTTTGCTTAACTCCTCACTAATCCAAAATGGGTAAAGAGGTGGATCATCAGTTGAAAAAAGATTATTATTTTTCTCGAGAGGTCTGGAATGACCAAACAGCTTCACTTGGCATAAAGACATTTCAAGTGGTTGCACAGGTTGGAGAACACTGTTGGAACACAATGTTTAGGTCTGCAACTATATCATTTAAAAGGTGGAGTTGCATACATATTGGACTGCCATATAGTCGTCCTTAACGTGAACATTGACTCACTTTTATACCCAGCCTCAAGTGGCCATGTGAGGAACTGCAGTTATTGCACTTTTTCAGCTCCAGAGGTTAATGCTTGGCAGGAAAGCAAAGCTAAAATGTTGACCTCTGCTTGTGTCACCACGTTGCTATGCAGCGACAACACAGTAGGACCACTATTGTGATTGCAATCAAACATCCCCAGACAACTATCACAACCAACTAATTACACGATTAGGTGATCAAACAAGGCTCCTCCAACACCAGCGCCAACCGCACTGCGTATTTTGGCATGTGTCACTGTGTACCTGTCAGTCTCGCGGAGTGCAAACAGCTGCAGATTCTGGGACAAAAAACACTGAAAGATAATAATATAATCAACTCTAATGTGAGTTCTTCCTGTGTGACAATTCCCACTGAAGTTCCCGTGAGTTAACTATTTATTTGTTCAGCACAGGCACAAGTCTACGGAGCATTGTTCCTCGAGTTAGAAAGTTATTTGTCAACCTGCGGTGATGACAAGCGAGTGACACATCTTGCTCAACGGCTGTCTAATGCATTGTAAATTAAACAGAGGTGAAAGAGTGAGGACACATAATGAGGACAGAAAAGGGGGGGGGGGGGGAGAAGGAGTGTGGGTAATGGAGGGCAGGGTCGTCCCTACTGTATGACTTACTGCTAGTGTTACAGTAGCATGATGCCATATCAACTCTCACGCTATCTCCACCCAGATCGTATAAGGAAACCCCGACCAAGAACAACAAGATTAGTCGGTAATCAGATGTAATGCAATACTCTCCACACTCCACTGAGGAGACAGAAGGAAGACAGGTTGTTTGAATAATAGCAAGAATGTAGAAGCAGGTAGACTGTGGCATGCGGTCAAGTTAAACATTTCTGTATTTCTACATACAAACAATACTTCTAATGGGAATGAATAGTCTAATTGTAGTTTAAATGTAGTATGATTTTAAGAAAAGTATTGCCAAAAGAAATATTTTGAGTTAAAATACAGATCAGTTTTTGGCTATGTTACAAAGAATATGTTCTGTTCAACAGTTGTTTTATTTAGCGGAAAAAAACGTGGATTTTTTTTAAACCCAGAAATATTCTTCCAGTCTATCAGGATAATTCAAACTGGCCAAATAAAAGAAAGTATTTTCAAGTTTTTACAGAACTATGTATGTAAATCCGACCATACATATGTCAAAAAGGGCAAACAAAAATAAGAAAACGACTGGGTTTCTGTTATTGTATCGACTGTGTTTTTCAAATACAATTTTAACATTCATGATGATCATATATTGTCCTTATTGGAACGGAAAACAGAACATAATGGCCACTAGACTTTAATAGTAGTATGCCTACAATTGTTTTACGATTAGTTAAATGTCATGTTCCTGTAAAGCATTCAGTAAGCTGCTCTTCAGTGTGTTCCCTTAAAGGATGTAGTAAATGGTTGTTTGTTGTAGTGTACTTATCTACCATCTACATGCCAGATGGGCACTCCAACCAAATACTGTGACCTCCACTTCTGTAAACAAATATCTTCCTCATCGTGTTTTTGCACGTAGTTCCTTCAGTTAGTTCTCCATTCTTTTAAAAGCTTAAGACTATGTAACCACTTCCTTGATGCTGGTCCAAGTGACACAGACAAAAGTCCCCATTGCCTCGTCATGACATCATGACAGCTGTGGACAGTATTGTGTGTGACATGCAACACACCCTGCTCTAAACTCCAGACAAACCCACACTGCACAGTCGGACAAACCGGTCACATGCACTACACGTTCACACCTAATCTGTCGTGAGCCTCAGTGGGTTGAGCAGGAAAAGATGGAAAACACGTTAGCATGTTAGCGTGCATGTGTGTGTGTGTGTGTGTGACAGCTCACCGATGAGGGCAGGCTGCTGACGAGAGTCTTTCTCAGAATCTCTGTTTGGAGTATAAACATGTCAGAATGTGTGAGAAAGCCTGTGTGTGCACGACGGCGACGGGCTCATTTGTTTTGGTTCTCAGGGTAATAATGGTTGATGATGAGCCAGGTTACAGTGAACCAGTTTGCGGGCGTGCAGGTGGTTACAGACAGGGGGTGACTGCGGGAAAACTGTGAAACTTTTCGAACCTCTGCTAATGCCAAAACACAAATATTTTTTTAAAGTTACTTTCTAGCAACATTGTTCCTGCATATTCTGAAAAAGTCTAAAAAAGGCTTTGAATTAATGTATCTAAAAATAAGGCCTTAATTGGTATTAAAATATCTCAAATCAATCTTTCAAAAGTCATGGGAATTGGGATTTTGTCTGGCGGGGGGTACATGTCTTATGTCATGTTAAATAGTTTACCAAAGCAATGACAATGGGAACCAAAATGTCAAAGTGAAGTTTGTGTTAAATCTTATTTAGAGTAGCATTAAAAACCCTGAACAGCGAATAGCAAAAAGACACTTCACTTAGCTCTTCCACAATCATTAATAAAAACGATTTGCATATTTTCCATCATCAAACTGAGATAGTGGTGAAACACAAGATGAGGCCCTTTTATGCCTGAAATATTAGAAGAAATATACACTGCCTGAAAGCAA
The DNA here is from genome assembly GCF_902827115.2 of Pseudochaenichthys georgianus. Classification (NCBI taxonomy): domain Eukaryota; kingdom Metazoa; phylum Chordata; class Actinopteri; order Perciformes; family Channichthyidae; genus Pseudochaenichthys; species Pseudochaenichthys georgianus. Next base: position 14,285,027 of record NC_047525.1, on the reverse strand, counting down.
CACCAACTGATAAGGCATCACTCTGCTGCTAAATCAAGCCTATCAAACCTCTATAACGTTCACTATATATAATTATACAACGGCATGATCTCATTATGTCATTGTACATTACTAAACCTCGTTAGTCCATTAGCTCGTAGCGACCGCAGTGATTAGTCATGGGAGGCTCCGCCCTTTCCTGCACTCCCACTCATTCGGAGAGGAAGCAGGAAGCCCCTTGCATGTCAGTCATCCCCAGACAGGAAGTGACTGGGAGATGGCATCCCTTTAATGCCGCAATTATTGTAACCGTTGTTTGGATTGATAATCACGCTCATTACAGAGAGATGGGGGGGGGAGGAAGGAAGTTGGGAGCTCTTAGGGCTACTTGGTTTGTCGTGCGGAGGTCTGACGGACGGTGTAGGGAGGGAACGCGGAGCTCCGGAGGGATGTGTTGCCGCTCGGGTGCATGGGAAAGCTTGTTTGTTCGAAGAGTTTGCATTTGATCTGGGTTTCTCAGAGTAATTATCTGGGCTGCTGCTTCAAGGGAGAGGGGCGATCAACACAAGCTAGGGGTCAGGATAGAACAACACTCGAGAGAGAAACTGTATATTCTCTGGAATATAAAGCTAAGAGATGAAGGAAAGAGACATTTCAGACGTGAATCATGTTTTATTCTGCATTGCAAGTGTGTTACAGCTGTAGTTCCTGATTCCTTTACAGACTTCTTTCTTACATCTTACTTTCTCTATCTCTATCTTTTTCTTCAAACCAATCTCATCTCCAATATTATTTTCTTCTTCTACTCTTCTCTCCTTTAAACATGTTGCCTTTCATCTTTTACTTCTTTCTTTCATACTTTCCTTCCCTTTCCTTAATGCTACATTTATTGTAATACTGATGTTGGCCTTCAACTGATCTGAAAGACAGAAAATCCCTAAAATCAGTATAAAAACACAAAAAAGTAGTTTATCGTGATACTCAGTACATATTACATATTTACACCACTACTGTAACTCGGGTCATTTTAGAGCTGTTTTTGAATGGAGAGCTAGAATGCTTGTTTTAGATTTGGTTGAGAAGAATATTATCTGTTCATTACCCTTTAACATGTTCGGAAGACTATTGTAGACAAGACGAAAGCGTAAAAATGGGGTGTTGAGTTGCTTTTAACAAATGTGATAAAAACCAAACGGGGGCAGGGATAAAAACGAACAAACGTAACCGACAAAAAATCAAATGAAACCATGGAGAATACATCAGAAATAATAACAGAGTGCAAGGCATGGAGCTCACAAAATAAAACTTTATTGTGTCTTTCCCTGCCAACTTTGCCTGTGAGGAAAATAACTGAGTGTGTGTGCGGGTGGGAAGCCCACTCACACCTGCTCATCAATTACATGCTGGTAATGTCTGCATGTAAGCAGGTCTTTAAAACGATGGCAGGGAGGAACTGCTCAGCTTTTTTTTCTGACAGTGGAAAAATTTGCTCCGGGATAAATGAAAGGAAAAGACAATAAATCTATCAATTACAGAGCCAAGTATTAAAAGGCAATGTTTAGCGTCGCAACATGCAGGAGTCAGAAAACCTGTAATTAAAGAAGCTGTCAGGCGGCAAATATCACTCACTGCTGTGGCTTAGATGGTAGAAGCTTGCCAAGCACAATGAGAGGAGTTTCACTGATTAACTCTTCTTCTTTTACACAAAATCTAATTACCTAATCCTCTTCATATTTGTGGCCATTGTAGCGCTGCTTAATATCTTATTAAAACTGCACATTTTGACCTTTTCTTCTAATGTTTATACATAGAATTGTACCATTTCATTGCACATTCGTATTTCATCTTATGTTCACACAGATATTGTTATTCAATTTATTTAGATCAACTGTCATAAAAGCCATATTTCCCCACTAGATAAATAAACTATTTTGATATCTCTTGACAATCAGAAAAGCTGGATTATTAAAATATTTAATATTTGTAATCTTGTAAAGATTTCAGATATAACTTTCCACTTTCAGTTGAAAAGAAAATGAAACTTTGATTTTAAGTTCTAGTTGGTTCAAAGCGCACCTTGTTTTTCAGTTTACTTTAAATGCTTTAAAGTAAATGTGTTTCTTAACTAAAACATGTACATAGCTCACATTCCTCAGTGTTTAGGGTGGAATATTTAAATGTCCACTCTTTCCCCCGCTCACAGAGAAACCAGCCTGTCCAGTAACACACACACACACACACACACACACACACACACACACACACACACACACACACACACACACACACACACACACACACACACACACACACACACACACACACACACACACACACACACACACACACACACACACACACACACACACACACACACACACACACACACACACACACACACACACACACACACACACACACACACACACACACACACACACACACACACACACACACACACACACACACACACACACACACACACACACACACACTCCATGTGTCTGACCTTAAAACAACAAAAAGGAGACATTAACATTTGACCTCGTTGTCTAATCCAGGGGCCTGCTACTGTTCCTCACAATGTTTCCTAATTGTGCCCGTTCTAAATGGTTCTCTTTGTGTCCAGAATGACTTGTGGGCCTTCTTTTTTTTTTTAACCAGACAGTCCCTAGAACTTCACTTAAAAAATCATCTTATCATTTTTACAGATTCAACCTCAGTGAGTGGAGTGGCGAAATTTGTTGTTGATTATTAAATTGTATTTTCACTCAAAGACTCAAAGAGATGGATGAATGAGACAGAAGAATGTCTTTGATAAGAACACTCATGGCCCTGTGGGTAAATGAGCTTATTAGGCAAGCAGGAACGCGTGCACACACACGCACACACACACACGCACACACACACACACACACTGATCTGGGGGTGACTGATTACAGGGTTACGTTAGCCCCCTGGGGCTGGTCTATTCAGAGTGGGTGCACACACACATGCACACGTTAGTGGTATTTACACGCATTTGCATTGCTAAGACTCTGACTGAGGAGTTTGTTTAGTCCTGCTGGGGGCCAAGGGTCCTCCAGAGCCGACTGGCCCGACCTCCTCGGCACGGCCCGGGGTGTCGCTGTGTTAGTGGACGTTACAGGTCGGTCTACCTGCCTCATTGCCTTTTAAAAGAGCCGAGTCTTTGAACCAATCACACCTGGTGATCAGTACAGTCCCACCTTCTATTGAGTCGACTCTTTCTTTTTTCTTTCTAGATGCTGGATCTATCGACGCCCTTCCTCTGATCTCAACCTCTTGTTAACTTTGATTATGAAGACCCACATTTCTGTCCATGTTTTGGATATCAAGGACTGATTTTAACTATTGCACTACACAAACTCTAAATCTTGCCACGTATATTTGTCTAATATCTAGTCAGAATATGTCTTAACACCTGATGTAAGACATCATAACTTCAGAGGTAACACTGCAGTGAAATATCAGGTCTTGCTTCATCTTGTTCAGTCAAATAATCTTATTTTGAGATGTATCTCAGATGAAACACATCTTTTTTTACATATGTATTAGAAAATCACCAACTAACATCAGAAAACAAACATTTTGAGCATTTGCGGCTTATTCTGTAACACAACATTTCATGGTTCTGGTCAAATATAGTTCCAAATTAGTTCTCCCAGCTAATTACAAGATCTGATTCATCTAAATATCCCTTCTTATTTCAAGAAATCTTACCAAGCAAATTCTCACTTGTTCTATTGGCAGATGTGTGTACTTATTTCAAGTGAAAACGGCTTGTTTTCATTGTTGTTTAACTTGTTTTTGGAACAGCATTTTTTCCAGTGTGGAGATTGGTTGTGTCTTAGACTCTAAGCATATGGCATTGATTCAGAAGCAGAAATTGAAATGAATCATAGAAATTAGATTAAATTAAATGTGTAATCAATATCAGGAATATCAGTCACACCAGAAATTGTAATAAAAGTCAATCAGAAAGGATACATTCCAAAAATAGATAAGTACGGTTCATCTAAACCAACTAGAGAAATTAAATACATTGGAAAAATGTAGACACAAATATTTGTAATAGTAGTAATGGGGGAAGGGGATTATCATAGGTACTTACTTCATTGATTGTTTTTCTTTACTTGAATTGTCAGGATATTTTTGATTTCTGTCATTTTATTTTGAGAAGCTTTCAGAAATAATTGCAGTTAGATCAGCTTATTTTGACCTCCAGAATGAGCTCAACAACACATTTTATTAAATCATATTTTATTCCATTGAGCCCAGTTTGCCTTTCTCAATCAGGATTGTGTATTTCTCAATACACAATCCTGATGCAACAGGTCAATCTGCCAAAACAATAGAGCTGGAATAAAACTACAGGGGCTAAATGGTGTGTGTGTGTGTGTGTGTGTGTGTGTGTGTGTGTGTGTGTGTGTGTGTGTGTGTGTGTGTGTGTGTGTGTGTGTGTGTGTGTGTGTGTGTGTGTGTGTGTGTGTGTGTGTGTGTGTGTGTGTGTGTGTGTGTGTGTGTGTGTGTGTGTGTGTGTGTGTGTGTGTGTGTGTGTGTGTGTGTGTGTGTGTGTGTGTGTGTGTGCTCCGATGGCTGGTGTTGGTGTCAGGGCCCCCTGACAAACAAGACAAATAGCCAATGTGGTTGCATTGTGCTGCTGGAGGTCCACTCGACCCCAGAGACAGATGACAGAGCGGAACACAGGAGGAGGTAAATGACACTCAATACAGTCAACACAAACACTGCCAAGAAACCCCAGGGCCGGTATTAATAGAAATCATAACTGATACCTGTCATTTTTGTCATGGTGTAAAAGTGTCTTAAAACTGAAACATCTGAAAGTATCCAATTGTACCACAGTGTAAATGTACATTGAATTACAGTTAATGTATGAGTTACTTGCATTTAACCCGTCACCTAATAAAACATTTAACATTCTTATAAATCTTACTATCCAACTGTATTATGATACATTTTAGCTTAAAACCTCTTCCACCCTGAAGGTAAAAACCTATTCATGTTGATGATATCTTGAATCTCACATTTATACTCATGAAACACATTTGCAAAGCTTTTTTGATCACTATGCCAAAGAAAAAGATTGATTCCTGCAAACGGTCCACCCTAAAGTCATGGAACTTAATGCCAAATCATGACTTCAAAAATAAAATGTAGCATATAACTTCACATTTTTACCTGACAGGGCAGTATTCTTTATATGTAAGAGTTGTATCCCCGAAATGACCACAAACTATACCAATCAGCAACATTTAGTTGACTTAAAAATTCAATAACAATGTTTTGGTACAACATAATAGAAGTATGAGGTAGACAAAAATAAGTACTAAAGATAAAATTGTACAGAAAAAGGAAGAATACAAATCTAAATAAACGCAATTTAAGTCCTAAATCTGCTTCCCCAGATATCAACACACACTATATCAGTCTAATTCTGTTAAACACACATTCTTACAAGGCAATAAACGCTTCAACAGGCACTCAAGAACACACACTCCAACACAAACACACACTTAGGGCCGTAAACGGCAGTCGGCAGGCCTGCTGTGCTGTCTGTCGTGCCAGCAGTTAGCGTTAGCCATAAAGCTTCAATCAGAGTGACCTCTACAGTACAGACCAGGCTGAATGAGGAGCAGTAAAATCTTTCATCACCACTATACTCCGTTCTAAAGAGCCACGTGGATTGGCCCCATAAACGGCATGAGGGGTCCCTATCAGACGCATTGGAGTTGGGTGGGACAGATGGAGTACAGAGACGGGATAGGTAGGGACGGGTGTACGCAATTAAAGCAGGATTCAGGACCAACAGATGGAAAGGAGTAACCCCCCTCCTATCCCAATTCCATAGAGGGACGAGGCTGGCAAGCACAGGAACGCTAAGAGCAGAGTGTGTGTGTGTGTGTGTGTGTGTGTGTGTGTGTGTGTGTGTGTGTGTGTGTGTGTGTGTGTGTGTGTGTGTGTGTGTGTGTGTGTGTGTGTGTGTGTGTGTGTGTGTGTGTGTGTGTGTGTGTGTGTGTGTGTGTGTGTGTGTGTGTGGTCCTGGGTGTGTGATAAGCACATGTTCCCCTGGGTGAGTGCTTGAGTGATCTAACAGGGGCAATTAATTTGTTTTATATACAATTTAACTCCTCGGAGCTCCGACAAAGGAGGCAGTCCTCTGGGAGCTCTGAATGCTCTCTGATACAAAAACCAGGACCACAGGGGAGATGCACAATCAGCCACCGACGAGAACGCCCGTTTATGCCCGAGCTTTCATGTGTACTGACGAGGGGTGAGGAGGGGGAGAGGCGATCCACATGTGAACTAATTTCTCCCAATGAATATGTAATGGGAACTGATGAGGCTAATGACTCGTAGAGGTGACCTACTTATTTACGCCGAGGAAATGAGGATCTGTGGCTTTCATCTGTCACACATTAGAGGAATCTCAGATTATTTATGAACAAGTGATGCTTGTGATATCCCAAGAGAGGCTATCGTCTCTGTGACAGCGTCCTTTCAATCTAATTTAAAGCTCGCTATCTCTTTGAGTTGTCTCTTGGCCCGCAGAGGACGTGGCAATGTGACCTTTCCGTCCGTCTTTCTCTCAAAACTTAGAAACATGCATCACAAAATCTTAATGTGCCTGCAACGTTTTTGAATCCAATGCCAACATTTAGTGCCAGGAAGTAGCGTACACTATATATAGCAAGGCAGGAAGTAAGGTTGTGGAGGTTTCCAGGGTAAAGGGACGTGTAGTGATTCTTTCTTTCATGTCTAAGTTTGGAAGTAGAACTCATATCATTGTTTGGGTAGACCCTCAAGTGGTGGAGCTAACAAGTCTTCCACAGTTCCACATCAAGTTTTATAATCTGTTTGGGAGGGTCATGTTGGAGTCTCATGAATCTCAAGCTTCGGAAATATTAGCGCTTCCCTTTTTAAGTGAACTCGTTGGATAATACTTTCATCGTATTTTGTTTGTGGTTTCCTCAAGCATTTCGGTTATACTGCTCACTGCTAAGCCAACAGAGGTCGAAATGTAAAATAAAATAACATACTGTAGGCAAACAACCGTTTATCATTATTTACCACAAGATGTTAGAATAACTAACGATTGGAAATGTTCAAGTTTCCTTCTCTAACAAGGCTACGTAAACTGGCTATTGTGGAAGCTTTTTCTGAAATGTAATTCCAGGCAACAGTTTATTAAAGCCTTAAATCTGGCTGTCAAAAACCTGCCGTTTCCCTGGATACGCACAGAGAGTAGCTTATGCTCGCTGGCCTTCAATGCCTTATTGATGTTGATCCTATGTCAAGGTTACTTATGAGGGGTCAGAGTCCGAGCCCTCTGCAGCATGTGTGGGTAAACACTTACTATTGATAAGAGAATTCAGCTATCAGCCCCCCTCCCCAAAAACGCTTAACTATCCCTCATCAAAACCCTTTTCACACCCCTTTCTCCTCCCTTTCTGGCCCTCATTTGGTCTCATTAACCCTCCATCCTCCGGTCCCTCCCTCCTGCAGCAGAGCAGGGATGCTATCTGACCATCAGCCCGTATTGGTCTCCTGAGAGTGCCTTCGGCGCTGGGAACCAGGACCCCCAAACGGCTCTCTGGAGAACGAGGACAGAGTGGGAGAACAGGTTAGATGCTGAAGGAAACGACCCCTTTAAAACAGCTGGATTCATGGAGCATCCCAGATAGCAACAGGGCCCCTTTGTGTCCCAGCCTCCCCTAATTAAAAAGAAAACAACCTGGACCTGACGATAAGGATGCCGTGGGTGTCATCATTTGCAGATATGAGAGGAGAAAATGAATAGGAGCAAAAGGACAGAAGGGACGGACCGTGGGAATGATCTGATCAGCTCCACTAAACAGGACTTTAGTTAAATCGTCTCTGTGCTGTCCCAGGACGGGGTGATCGATCAGCAGGACAGCAGATCCATGAGGATGTTGAAGGTCTATTGCGATATATTTAATGTTTCGCAGTGAAATCTGATCTCCTTAAGTAGCAGTCACACAAACATAAATCCAGTCAAGGATGCCAGCATTCTATTATAATAGTTGATTGTACAGTTGATTTTGATAATAAGGAACTCTGTGTGGAGGTCCTGCTCAACCTGTCGCTATTTTGATTGAAAATCCAAAGAAAGAATCATAAAACATATTCATCAAAAATGGGAAAGTTATCTGTTTTATAAATTATTTGTTTTCAATACATGTTTGTGAGTGCTAAAGAGGTCAGCATGTATCAACGGCAGTACTTGACGGATTGCCAACTAGATCTTAAACCTCTTCCACCCACACCTTTCCGACATAAAAATTGGGGGAGTTGCATCCGACACATCTTTGTAACTTTCCGACATGATAATGCGACAAGCCCACGTACTTCAAACATTGATGAGGCTTTTGTGTGTTAGTATAAAAGAAGGTTTTCACAAACACAAATACTCTAGGTGCAATACTATCAATCGCATCATGCAAGGTTTTTAAGCCGCAGAGTAATAAGACCTGACTTTATCAAAAATTCCTTTTATCATTCTTTACACAAACACAAACATGTGCAATACATCATTCACATTAGACTAGAGAATGAAACATCCTCCAAATGTAAAATAACAAAACAAACTCCATTAAATAACATAAACATTTAAATCCAATGTCGTCCCCAAAATATAAGTCTAACCCAGAAACATCTCCATGTAATAAATAGCTCTCTGAAACAAAAGATGAAATCAAACCTCATCACCCTTTTAATCAGCCAGCACTGCACCAATCCCCTCAAAAAAGTAAATATCTAAATGTTGTGAGAATGAAAGTTTCATGAACTTTGTCGGCCCAGGAAAAACTGTGAGCTGCAGATATGGCTGTCAGGAAGCATGGACTCTCCTCCCTGGAAATGTTCATCAGGCTTTGACCCATTTAGCCTGTGTCTTAATGAGGCCAAAAACCTTGCTGATCGGACCTCAGACGCATGGGTAAATAACACCCAGTGGAATGCTGGGAAATTAACAAAGCCCATTTCATTCTGACTCATTGCTACATAATTATACACAGAGAAAAGATGAAAGCATCCGTCAGAGAGGGAATCCACCCGTAATCAAGCCAAAAACAAAACTATTAAGAAGGCAAAGTGGAGAGGGTTAAGTGGTTTGACCCTCTGTCACCTCAACGCTGGGCGATGTAAAACAGTCCAGGGTTCTTTGGCATACTAGCTAAAAGACATTAAAGTTATGGAAAGAATAAGGAGTGAGAGAAAGATGGTGAGAGCAGCAGATTAACTTTCTTTTAATGCTCTGATTTATAGCTGTGTGTCAGGGAAGTTAAAGAAATGTAATATAAAGTGATCGATGTATCTTGGCAATGGACAGGTGTGACAAAAAGGCTTCATATGAGCAGGCATATTTCCATTCGACACCACACACTGCAAAATACATCCACTGTATTGACAACCATTCTTTTAAATATATTTCTTTTTAGGACTATGATAATGACCAAACTTGTTTTCGTCTAGAAAACAACTTGAAATGAAATACTATGTAGAACTTCATTGAAGGCTCTGCAACTTCTACAGGTCTACATAGAGTATCCCAACATTAATCTGGCTGCAAATTAGAAATTATTTATCTAATATATCATATTCCAATCACTTGTATATAGACTCTTATTGCACTATTTCACTTTTTTACTATTTTCTTTTTGTATTAACTTGCAATATCTTTTTCAGTTTTATTGTGTTACACTGTTGGAGGAGCCTGTGACCTAAGATTTTCATCGTCATAACTACACTGTAGCTATGTACGTATGACCAATAAACGCCTTAAACCTTGAATTGAAACCATCTCCCAACAGGTATATTCAGGTAATGAGGAATGCTTCATCCTATTGACAAAGTATTGCGAGTATTGAGTCATCTTTGCAGAATTAAGGTAGCAGTAACACTTAATGACTCAACCTTGCGTTATCTCGCAATATTGGTGGCCAACATATGCAAATTCAAACTATGAAATGTACACTTGTTGTGAATAAGTGTTGTTCCGTGAGATGGCTTCTAATGTAATGCTGATTCAAGTTGTAGGTCATGGAAACTAAATGCAAAGCCACCATTGTCAGGCACAAGACCAAATGTGCTTATTATTTTGTGAGTTTATAAAATGTTTTCCAAGTAAAATCCAAACTCAAATGAGTAGTAATAAAAAGAAATACAAAATCTAACAAAATTAAGCAGATAAAGTTCCCATTAAACAAATCATCTATTCGTATATAAAATCTATATAATATGTGTTGTATAATATTGGCTTAAGTCAGCCTCTGTCCATTTTAGATCAGTATCATTATTGGTGCAAACACATGTTGGTTAAACCTGAACACCAGCTCCGACCTCACGCACTGTCAATCTCCTCCAACAGTATCTCTGCTGGTTACACTTAGAAAAACAAACTCTCCTCCCTTCTCGCCTCTTATCCGACACAGACCTCGGAGTGTTTGTTCTCGCTGAGAGGTGCAAACTCAGACCCGTGTCAGTTTATCTGCCGCTGACAGCCCAAAGAGCTGCGAGGGTGTGAACACAAGAATGGATCTCTCCCACTCCCCTGTTGACCGAAAGATAGAAATGATGCTAACGTTAGCTCAGCTCTGCTATCACACTGCAAAGCCCTTGAGCGTATGAAGGGGCTACAATGCATAACACACACACACACACACACACACACAAACAAACACAGAGATTAAATCTGGGCTGGCTACTGCTGGCCTCTCACTTTGATGAGCCAAGGAGCCAAGAGTCTGGGTGCTGGATTAAGATGGCTGAACTAGATTCACCCACACACATGCACACACACACCTTACTCTCGCTCACTCCCTAGAGCGGTTAACCCTGATCCCCCATTCATTTACATTGAGTAGTCTTTTTTCTCACAAAGACTCCCTCCACAATGGTTAAAAAAATCCTTTAAGATTAGCCACTTTAAACAAACACTTATTCATCTGAGAGGAGACCTTTCTCTTTTCTCTTCTCTCCATCACACACAACGATGGAGACCTTCTTTAGTCTGGGCCTGTTAATAAATGATACGTGGGGTCTACTCTAAATGAATGATCCATATTATTAAAGCTGGAGGCTAGTATGACGGGGCTGTGTTATGTTACATTAAGGAAAGAGGTCTTGATTCTTATGGAAGCTGACACCAGAGCCCATTCAGTAAAAAGTGATGAAAAGTAGATTGATGCAGATTGCAGGTTCAACCATCACCTTTTCCATCCGTGTCAATCAGAAGATTGCTCGTTATGGGACCCGATTACTTTTATTGAAATGGCACAAATGTGGCGTCCGACTACATAAGAACTAAAAAATGACAGGAAGGGGAAACCTTTGTAAAATCTAATTATAAAAATTGTAGACAAAAATAAGTTCCACCATTCAGGATGTAAAAATGGTGAAGAATACATTCTGAATTATACAATTTGTTGATAGTTTGGTTTTATACGGTCATTTAAAGGTGGGGTGGGTAAGTTTGAGATACCGGCTCGAGATACACTTTTTGTTATATTCCATGGAATGCTCTTAACATCCCGATAGCAATGAATATCTTAAGTGCTTTGACGAAAAATCCATAAAAAAAAATGTCATCTGTGGAAGCCGTAATACTGTAAAAAGCACGACCAATCATTTTAGCCAGCCCGGCTAAAGTAACTGGATGGCCTACCTGCCTGTCAGCCTTCCATCTGTGCACAAACTTATCTCGTGCCCTCATTGGTCATGTGCGCGTTCGCACATGACCAATGCGTTCGCACAACCTGAAAAAAAAAAAGGTTGATGATATTCGCTCTTCTTTTTCTGACTCACCTTTACTCACCGCTGGGTCACCAGACCCTCCTTTCACCCGCACACTGACCTCCTTTTCCCCTCTCTCTCCAAGTGAGGTTCTTTCCCTCATTACCTCTGCCCGCCCTACCACCTGTCCTCTGGACCCTAACCCTTCAAACCTCCTTCAGACTATCGCTCCTGATATTCTACGCATCACTAAGCCACCAGGGTGGGAGGAGGGGGTCAGGAGGACGGGACTGAACTGCCTGCCCAGGGGCAAGGCAGAGGACCAGGAAGGGGTCTCGGGCGGACGGCCCGGGGGTAAGGCAGAGTCCAAAAAGGGGGATTCGGGCGGACGGCCCGGGGGCAAGGCAAAGGGCCAGGAAGGGGTCTCGGGCGGACGGCCCGGGGTAAGGCGGAGTCCAAAAAGGGGGACTCGGGCGGACGGCCCGGGGGCAAGACAGAGTCCAAGGTGGGGACCATGGAGGGGCGAAGGCAGCGGCAGGAAGAGTCAGGGGGCCGGGCCCGAGGGCGAGGCCCGCTGCACTCAGGGGGCCGGGCTTGAGGGCGAAGACCAGACAGCTCCGCAGGCCGGGCAGGAAGGCGCTGACGGGACAGCGCCGGAGGCCGGGCATGACCCGGTGTCGGAGCTGGTGGGACAGGCCTCGGCAGGATCCCCCACGGAAGAGGACCAGGACACGGGATTGGCAGGACCCCCGGCAGGAGAGCAGTCGGCGGGGCCTCCAACAGCACAGGACAAAGAGTTGGCAGGACCCCCGGCAGGAGAGCAGACGGCGGGACCCCCAACGGGACAGGACAAAGGGCCGGCAGGACCCCCGGCAGGAGAGCAGTCGGCGGGGCCTCCAACGGCACAGGACAAAGGGTTGGCAGGACCCCCGGCAGGAGAGTAGTCGGCGGGACCTCCAACGAGACAGGGCAAGGAGCTGGCAGGACCGCCGGCAGGAGAGTAGACGGCGGGACCCCCAACGGGACAGGACAAAGGGTTGGCAGGACCCCCGGCAGGAGAGTAGTCGGCGGGACCCCCAACGGGACAGGACATGGAGTTGGCAGGACCCCCGGCAGAAGAGCAGTCTGCAGGACCTCCAACGACACAGGACATGGGGTTGGCAGGACCCCCGGCAGAAGAATAGTCTGCGGGACCTCCAACGGCACAGGACAAAGGGTTGGCAGGACCCCCGGCAGGAGAGTAGACGGCGGGACCCCCAACGGGACAGGACAAAGGGTTGGCAGGACCCCCAGCAGGAGAGTAGTCGGTGGGACCCCCAACGGGACAGGACATGGAGTTGGCAGGACCCCCGGCAGAAGAGCAGTCTGCGGGACCTCCAACGGCACAGGACATGGGGTTGGCAGGACCCCCGGCAGAAGAGTAGTCTGCGGGACCTCCAACGGCACTTCAGTAGGGACTTGAGATGGGACTAGAGAAGGGACTAGGAAAGTGACTTGAGGAGGGACTAGGGAAGGGACTACAGAGGGGACCAGAGGAGGAACTAGAGAACGAAACTCGAGAGGAGACTCGAGAGGGGAACTAGAGAGTAGAATGGAGAGGGGACTCGAGAAGTGACTCGAGGAGGGACTCGAGGAGGGACTAAAGGAGGGACCTCGAGAGGGGACTAGAGGAGAGAGGAGGGACTAGAGAGGGGACTCGAGAGGGGACTCGAGAGGGGACTCGAGAGGAACTAGAGAGTAGACTGGAGAGGGGACTCGAGAAGTGACTAGAGGAGGGATTAGAGATGGGACTAGGGAATTGACTAGAGGCGGGACTAGAGATGGAACTCGAGAGGGGACTCGAGAGGGGACTCGAGAGGGGACTAGAGAAGGGACTAGAGAAGGGACTAGAGAAGGGACTAGAGAAGGGACTTGGGGAGAGACTAGAGGAGAGACTAGAGGAGGGGCTCGGGAAGGGACCAGAGGAGGGACTAGAGAGGTGACTAAAGGGGGGACTGGAGAAGGGACTAGGGAAGTGACTAGAGGAGGGACTAAAGGAGGGAACTCGAGAGGGAACTCGAGGGGGAACTGGAGATGGGACTGTGGCAGCTGGGGCCACATCTGGGTCTGGCACCAAGGCTGCTGGGACCGGGACTGGGGCCGGAATTGAAGCCAGAACCCTGGCTGAAAGGTCCGGTTCTGGAGCCGGAAACATGGCTGTAAAGTCCGGTTCCGGAGCAGGGACCGTGGCTGCTGGGACCGGCACTGGAGCCGGAACCATGGCTGCTGGGCAGGGAACCGGAACACGGATCCATGGCTGTGTGGGGTGGTACTGGAGCACGGTACCATGGCTATGTGGGATGGTACTGGGGCACGGAACCATGGCTGCTGGGGCCAGAACTGGGTCCGTAACCATGGCTGCTGGGGGCTGAACTGGTTCTGGAACCCTGGCTCTTTGGGCTCATGCTGCCAACCTGGCCTTGCGACCCCTTCCTTTAGGAGCCGTTTGGAGGCTCCGTGGACCTCCAAAGGCCAGACGAGTACCAGCGAATGGCTCCTGGACAGTAGCAAACACTGGGTGAGAAGCAGGGGCTGACGCCAGACGGACCACACCAATGCGTGTGGTGTCAAAACAGGAGTTGGGAGACCTGGGTCTGTCAGGATCGGGAAAACAAATTGTGAGGTAATCCAAAAGCCTGGCAGGTAAGAATTTCACAAAACTCTGATTCCTCAGTGTAAGGTGGACTGCTTCTGCCAGAGCAGCATCTCGCTGCTGAACCCTGACCGCTCCTATCCATTGATGAGAGCAGGTAGCCAAAGAAAACGTAAAATCCAATAATTCCTGCTCAAAAGGATCTGCTGGGCCCATATTTCAGGTCGGGTTGTAATGTTACGGTGTGTGAAGCAGGTAGGACCCAAATGCAGATTAACGTACAAATAATTCCTTTATTTCAAGGCTATGCTGACAAATACAGAACAGAACACTCACCGAGGACAAGCCAATACACAAGACAACCCGACAAAGAGAGACAGAAAACCCAGAACTTAAATACACCCAGGACTAATCACAAACACGAGACAGGTGAGGAGGGAGGAGAAAACACATCGGTACCAGGTGAACACAATTGGGTAATCAGAGAGGGAAACCGACAGAAAGCAAACAGGCAGGAAACGGGGGAGAACACTTTACAAAATAAAATAGGAAACCCAAAGATAGAAAAGGACAAGAAAAATACCAACACAGACAAATCCTAACAGTCCTTCACTGCAAACATAGCTGCTACAACCCGCTGCTGCAGATAAACGCTTTACAACATCAGGAGGATGCGTCCCCAGCTGACCCAGAAAGCGACGCAGGTTCTGGTCCAGGCTCTCTTCATCTCACGCCTAGACTACTGCAACTCCCTCCTGGCTGGTCTACCTGCATGTGCCATCCGACCTCTGCAGCTCATCCAGAATGCAGCTGCTCGCCTGGTCTTCAACCTTCCTAAATTCTCCCACACCACGCCGCTCCTCCGCTCCCTCCACTGGCTTCCGGTAACTGCTAGAATCCACTTCAAGACAATGGTACTTGCGTACCATGCTGCGAATGGATCTGGCCCTTCCTACATCCAGGACATGGTTAAACCGTACACCCCAGCACGTGCACTCCGCTCTGCATCAGCCAAACGGCTCGCTGCACCCTCGCTGCGAAGGGGACCCAAGTTCCCATCAGCAAAAACACGTGGGTTTGCTATCCTGGCTCCAAAATGGTGGAATGAGCTCCCCATTGACATCAGGACAGCAGATAGCTTACACATCTTCCGGCGCAGACTGAAAACTCATCTCTTTCGACTCCACTTCGAGCGATAGAACTATTAACAAAGCACTTATATACTAATAAAGGGCTGGCTTATCTAAAGCCAGTTGAGTAGCACTTGAAATGTTTTTGCTCTATGAAGCCTGATGTACTTATATGATTCTGTTTTCTTCAAGTTTGTATTTTGTTGGTCGAACGCACTTATTGTAAGCTTTGGATAAAAGCGTCAGCTAAATGCAATGAAATGTAATGTAGTGTGTGTGTTGGAGGAGGGGCTCTGTAAGGAAATAGCAGATTTCTTCCAGCTGTGTATTTTCAAATTCTAGCACACTCGAGCTGGTTTCTCCAAAATGACCTACCCCACCTTTAAGATGATAAAATATATTACATTGGGGCAAGATATCAGCATTGTTGCGTCAGTGTTGCATAAATACAGATTCAATAGAGCTCTGATGAAACCTTTATTTGCAAATTGACTCACCAATTGAAATAAAATGGCCATAGCTGTTAGATTGTAACAACTGTGGATAAAACATAAAAATTCTGGACATTTTATTAAACAATAGAAAAGACTCAATTTAAAAAGAAGAAGGGACAGAAAAGGCGCTCCTTCTACTTGTTTGCTATAAAATAACCAACAGTTGTATACAGCAGAATGAGAATATAAAAGAAAAGAAACACATGCATTATTTGAAATATGTATCAATAAATCAGCTGCAGGAAGTAGTCAGACGAGATTGAAATAACACACTAAAACAGAGAAGAGCAGAATATTCTAGAGAAGCTTTAACTAAACAGTGTTTGGAATTTCTCTTTGATAATTTAGTTTTGATTATGAATAGTGTTGGCAATTCATCCAGGGTGTTGATAGACTAGCTGTTTCGGCCCTTATTGAGTCCTTCCTTTTCCCTTTTCATGTCATCATTGAGGTTTGATTCCTCCGCTGATGGTGTTCTGCTACTCTTGTCTCATAGAGGAGGGCAACGGAAACAACCAGATGTCTGTCATTCAGAGATTTAGAATGAAACGGTTGCGTAAACACAGAGAACAGTTAGTACATCCAACGAGACCAAAGCCTCAGGTGTATTTGACAGTAACTGAGCAACCGCGTCTGCCGTTTAGGCCTGTAGGATTACCTAAGAGCAAGAGTGAAAGGCAACAGGAGCGCTTAAGTATCCACTTGATCCTACACACACACACACCAATACCAATCATGTATGCATCAACACCTGTAATTAGCCATTCTGGAATTGGTGGAAGACCGCCAATAATCGCGTGTGTCAGTGTGTATTTTGGGTTAGTACGACTTTAAAAGTATTAGCCTAATAGATTGGAATTTTCTCAACAGGAATTAGTTCAGAAATCTCTCCAGCTTCTTACAAAAAACGTTTAAAAAGTCAACTTCAAGATGAGGGAATGCTGACTCATTTCAAGGTTTAGGACTTATTCCTGCACCACTTCATTAGCAGATAGGCATGTCAGGATATTCGTAGAAAATGTCAAGCACTTTAATCAAGTTGGAGTCTTACATGATATCATTGATTTACACAATGCAGCACACATTAACCTATGCATACTTTTACGGTGCTTCAATCACCCCCTCCACCTCTCCTACACAAGAGGTGTTTGTTCTCATTTCAGGCTCATCTACCACCCATACTATAAAAAGAGAAAGATGAGACATAAGGGGAGACTGCCAAGCTACTCGCACCTCCTCATTGCCCCCAAGCGTGGATTTAGTCGTCCGTTATTGTGCAAGCGTTTCACATGTTTATTGTCCCGCTCAGAAACCATTCACTCTCTGAGGAGGCAGCAGATTTCTTCATTACCACTGCAAGGCAACACCACAGAGGCAAAGAGAGACGGCAGCTAAATGATCAGTGTAATTACTTATGTTACATGCACAGGGTCATACAGCTCAGACTACTATTGTATGCTTTTATAATATTATAATTGTACCAACAGGAGCTCCAACTGTAGGCCTACAGTATAACTTACTGAGCCCTAGAGGCACAGACATGTCCTGACTGTTTGCTCTTAATGCCAACAGAATCCGGGCACTCCCCATATGGGCTTTGGTTGTTTACTAAAAGTGTACTGGTATTAATATACCAGTACATATAAAGCTTTATACAGTACAGTATAAACTATGTGATTAGATTAGATTAGAAGGGTTGGAATTTGTACACCTCTGGCAAAAATGGCATTAAAATAGATGTATTGCAGATAATGGTGAGACAAAGACTCATTTTTCACTGTGAAATTGACTGATTGTGACTTGAAGTTAGAGATGTGCCATTGAAAAAGTACCAGCCTGAATTTCATGTTGCTGAGTGGAAGTTTGTACAGTAGCATATGCAAAGGAAGAACCCATTTATTCAGGAGCGTACTCGAATAATACATATGACACTTTTCGATTTCAAATAATCCGTTTTGCTTATTTTTATTACATTATGATTGCAGTTTTAATGTAAACAAGCACCTTCATGTGCCCTGTGTCGATTTGGTCATTTCAGTCGTACTTTATCTGACTTATAATTCTCTTACGTCTTTGAAAATATGTGTATTTACTTGCCTAGTTTAGCTAAAGGCTGTAAACAGGGGGTTACTGCTAGCATCCTTCAAAGCTGAAAAATGCACCTCTCAGCAACAACTTCAAAAACAGTTTTACATTTTACTGGAACATCGTCTGTGCTTAGTATTTAAACTATGTCAAGTGTTTGCTAGTGGTGCAAATGCATTTCTTAGAAGTAGCTCAGGTACAGCTAGCATTCTAAAATAAAAGAGACTGTTAACTTGAGCTTTGTGGCTGAAAAAAAGAGCTTAAAGTTGAGGGAACATCAAGAAGGGAAGGGTGAGAGCTAGAAATTAAATATAGGACAGTTTCCCTTGTTATTATTCTACAGTTTTGTGAAGATGATAGCATTACCATGAGACAATAATCTTCAGCTAGAAATGACAGGCAGTTCAAAGTCATTTGGGAAAAAAGAGCTTGTAGAAAATGAGGGGAGACAGACAGACAGATTGCTGCCTGTAATTCAACAATAATTTGTCAGAGCAGAGCAAGTAATTCCCTTTGGAGCGGTGCCATGTCTGGGTATTTTACAGTCACAGTAGAACTATCATTACATCTTAATAATTTGAATAAAACCTGGCAAGTGTGATTGCATGAGTCAGACCTCACACAGGCAGATACACACTGTGTCATCATCATAATAGAAACGGTTTTGGGTGGTAGTCTACCTGGGATGCCCTCCATGCGTCAAAGTGTGTGTATTTGTGCACACAACTTTATAGATGATCTGAAGCACTTATTGCTCGTGTCTGTGTGTTTTATTTGTAGAGTCTGAGATTAGAATTTCCCTTTTTTAACTGTGTTTGTGCTTAAATGAACACAATTTAAGTTATACGAGTAGATTTCACAGCAATGATGTTTGTCGGAGACTTTCCGTTTTTTTTATAATCCTTCCTGGAACGAGGCCATATCCAGTAGTTTTAGCGTTAACGGTTCATACTGTTCGAACTGATCTCACTCGCGCGCCTATAAATATCTTTGAGCTCATAGTTGGTGAGGCTAATTTTGGATTGTGGTTAGTGAATGCAGCTTACTGAATGACACCTTTCATTGGGTGAAGCACTTTGTTTACAGTGACAGAGACAAAGACAAACAAAATAAGTTCCAAACGAAGAGCAGCCACTCATTATCAGTGATATATTTACCAAGGAGGACCTAAACAAAAGGAGAAATGTTATTCACTATTGTGTTGGCGTCCAAATTAGTGTTTTTTTTAAAGAATTCCCGCTTTTGCACTTGTTCCAAGAGAAACAAATTTGGAATCATAATTCTCATAATCATTGAAAAATATCTTTAAAAGATCATGGTGGCATTCTTTTTCAGCTCTACAATACTTAGATACATTTTTATTTTTTTATTTTTAACCAAGTGTGTGTGAATGGCTGCTTACAGCTGCTTGCAATCCAACACTCACTGCTTCTTGTGTGTATGTGTGTTTCTTTGCATGCCTGTGTAACAGAGACCTGGTTGGGCCTGAGTGGTTCTGATCCATCCATGGCCGCCATTCGCTTCTTGGTGTGTGTGTGTGTGTGTGTGTGTGTGTGTGTGTGTGTGTGTGTGTGTGTGTGTGTGTGTGTGTGTGTGTGTGTGTGTGTGTGTGTGTGTGTGTGTGTGTGTGTGTGTGTGTGTGTGTGTGTGTGTGTGTGTGTGTGTGTGTGTGTGTGTGTGTGTGTGTGTGTGTGTGTGTGTGTGTGTGTGTGTGTGTGTGTGTGTGTGTGTGTGTGTGTGTGTGTGTGTGTGTGTGTGTGTGTGTGTGTGTGTGTGTGTGTGTGTGTGTGTGTGTCCTGGCGGGAGGCTGGCAGCCGGTGTAGCCCTTGCTGGCACAGGTCCACCCCCCCACCTCCCTCCCTACTCTGTCTGAGAGCACAATGGGCGATCCGGTAAAACAATACAGGCCCAGGAACAAGGCCCTCTATAGAGTGAGTGACACACTATCCCTGAAGGAGAAACACTCCAAAACGCAGGGCGGTTGAATCAGAAATAGAAAGCTAATTTCTACCCCTCCACCACTTTACTCTCTACCTGTTACTCCCTTCAAAGCCAACTGTATCATTTTACCCCCAATAGAAATTGTGACAGAGATTATTTCTTACACTTTAGTTATGGCCTGCAATTTGGTCACCATTTCCTTTTTTCTAAAATCAGGGTGAGTCAGTTCCTTCTCACTCTGTGCAATCAGGAAACCAATCAACTCCATCACTTATAGATGGTGCTTTTATTCTGAAATTGAAAAAAAAAACAGACGTAATTGGGAATTCTGAAGTTTATTTCTCTCAGGAACCGATTAATCAAACTCATGGTTCCGAAATTACAATAACAAAACATACATTTGTCCAAAGAAAAAATACATATTAGGGGTGCTGGATTCTTTAGAAATTATTTTATGTGTATTATTAGCATATTTAACATTTTACATCAGAGCAGGATTTGTACTAACTTTAAAGCTATTAACATCGCGTGTTAGCTATAGGTATCAATGTTTTGTATATATTAATGCCGCAACATCTCTCTTTATATAAACTAAGACCAAGAAAAAATGTATATTTATAAAAAAAAAAAGTGTATTGTTTTGTATCCACCCGTGAACCAGTAACTTGGTTGTTTCTCTAAAAGAGACGGACAACTATTTACCAGAGCATTTTGAAATGCTGATGATGTCAGAGATGTAATTAAGAGAACCATGCTGTGTTTATTTTAGCTTTGTTAGCTAATGCAACATACTGAGGAATGAAAGTAATGTGTTGCTCAATAACAGCTTTGAGTAACTGAAAAAAAAGGTAGTTCACACGCAGGAGTTAACGGACACAAACACATTCCCACGATAACAAACATGCTTTGAGCCATATATACAGTCAACACCAAGACCCCCAAAATAATCCCAAACACACACACACCGCGCTGTGACCTGGCCCTGCGGGTCTGACAGGTAAAGAAGAAGAGCTGAGCAACCTGTCGATGCAGGTAGAGAAACATTCCTCATGGTCCTACACACACACACACACACACACACACACACACACACTCACAAAACAGGGAGTGTGAGCTTACATGAGGTACATCTGTGTATGTGAATCCGAGTGTAGTTTATTCATATATCAAGTGCTCAGATCTCACTAACACCAGTTATAAACCCAACATCCCGTTCCCATGCTATCTCTGCTACTTTACAGTGCTGCCACTGAGCAGAAATCATGAATCTCAGTCCTCCAAAGCAAGAGCAGCCTTCAGACATGTTCGGCTAATCAGAAATCTAACGTTTCACTTGTTTGCAGATGGAATCTCTCCAATATTTATCAAACATGGCCCTTCTCGTCTTCCCTGCTCCCCCCCTCAGGCTACCGGGCATATCAGAAATGACTGACACATAGCCATATTTATCACACCTATCGCCATTACCATCACTCTGCCAAACATCTAACCAACACACACACCTCAGTAACATTACCACTTATGACACATTACACAGCTGATAAGATCCCTCGTGCTGATAGCGTCACCTTGCCCCAGAAAAGGTCGACAAAATGTGTTAGGGAAAAAACTATCAAAGCACACGCTAGGAGTTTTAAAAACATGCCAACATGTCACACTGGACTGTTGGAGGGAAACAAACTAATGGGTTTCATACAGCTGTAGAAAAGGCTGATAATGAAACTCACATATGAGGCTTTGTATTCACTTCTCTTACTGCTTTTGAATAAAACACTCTTTTTTTGTGTGTGTGTTCTATAAAGCGGATTAGCTGGTTTAACATGAAACTGGCAGACTTCAAACCAAGTACATTCTAAAAGTATTTTCTGACAGTTTCATCACACTTTCAAGTTTATTTCATGTCATTAATAACACACATTTGCCTTTCATTGTATATAAAACTCAACATTAACAAAGACATTTTGGTTTGCCATCAGCGGAAACTTCCTTTCAACAATAAATAGGGACCACAGATGTTACATTAGTGATTATTTAATATGCTGTTACAGTTGGAACTAGACCCATATTCAGTGCTTTAAGGAGACCAGCATGAATTCTTTACAGTCACCCATGCCTTATTATGCCATATTATAAAAGTCCTTTTTGAAATTTGCAGAACAGCTAGTAGCGTTAGCTGTTAGCAGCAGGAGCGAGATGGCATTGAGTTTTTTTTAACTTTTTTAAGAGTTTAATTCAAACTCTGTTTAGTTAAAATGTGTGATGGGCAGAGATACATATAACATTATCTTATTGTGTTCAAATTAAACCTTTTCAAATTGAGTTGATGATAAACGTACAAATTCCATCATTTATTTCCTAACCATTTGAATTCTGTGACCTCATGTAAAGCAACTATGTAAAAGATAACATTTAAATGTTGTATGGTTACTAACTTAGGTTGGCTAAAAGCTATTCTCTTAAAACCATGTCACTTCCTTTGCGATTTCCCTCATAAAGCATGTCATATATTACCGTGTAGTACATCACATGAACCTTTTACTGCTGCAAGTCTTTAGATATTGAGATTTCAAAATGTCGGCCAACTTTAAAGTTAATGGTTCAGCTGATAGTGTTTGACTTCACTGCAGGCTGCACTGTGCTGCATTCCGTCATTTTAACCGATGCCCCATAAAATAAAATACAGTTGTTGTCTTCCATGCAGCTGCCCTCCTGTCAGCGTGACTCGAGAGAAGCGCACTGTCATGCAGCGGCTCCATCTAATTGGAATATCTCTGTCTCACTTCTCCAATCACCTGACATGTTCCCTGAGGGGAGACAGGGGTGAGGTGATGAGATGAAGAGGCCCCTGGGGGAGAGAGAGCTGCTCTTTACCGTCTCCCTTCCCAACGGCAGAGAAGATTTGAAGGCTGAAAAACAGAGCAACCGAAAAACTCTTAAAGAAGTTAGTTGTGTCTGTGTTTGAGGGAACAAATGATGTAAAAGTTCAGACGAGCCTTAGTCTCGGTTTAGATGTGTTTCATGTCAAATCTTGCCTCATCTGTTACACCACTTGAGGAATGCGAGGAGTGTGAGTTTCAGATTTTCAAAGTAAAAGACATTAGTTAAATCACCAATGCTTAAGCTAAAGTTCAAAAGTGTATAAGTCATAACTGAATCAGAATACTGGATGTCACATGATATAACATACCCTATGATGTGTGAAACATCTTATTGTAATGTTGTAATATTGTCACACTATGTCTTCACATGCCAAAAACCTGTCCTTGTGCACTTCATTTCACCTCTCTATGAATTACAGTGTGACTTACCTTTCACGTACTCTGCACACGTGTGTGCTCAGTTTCGAGTGGACTGGTGAGTCTTTATATGCTTGCGTGCACATATGTGTGTGTTTGACTTCAAGCTTTGAAAATGGAAATTAAGAATGTTAATGTTGCAAGGAGCCCTGCAGCGAAGCAAGTGAAATCAACCAATGACTTCTCTCTGTTAATGAACAGTTACATTTCAGCATTCATTCATGCGGTAGCTTGTTCTTCGGTCTCCAGCACAGCTACACACACACCTGTCTTTAGCTTTTTTGCCAGTTCCTGTCTTTTTGTTGTGCTACAAAAGAAGGTCATAAAAGGGCATGGCTACTTTGCTTTTCCTTGCTCAGATCAGTGCCGTGACCCTCAGATTTAATCATGTTTGCTCAAGATGGACAAGCTGGTCTTCCAGCATGGTCATAGGTAACCTGAATCAGGCCCACACACCTGCACAACAAGCCCCTCCCCTTTACACCTGCTTCCAAAGTGGCAGAAGGCAGGTAATGGTATGAGTCGGCGGTGGTGATCGAGTTTTAAATACCGGCCGGTGGTCAGGGCTGTGTGAACCTTGGCGTGACCCCCGGCAACCCCTCCACTGCAGTTCACAGCACCTCAGAGGATAGCTTGGGCCTTGCCGTGAATGGAGCTTTAAATCAAGCCCATTATCCAGTTGCACAACCTCCCAAACTGAAGTCCCACTGGGGCTCCCCTTAGGGGGCCGGTGAGGGCGTCCGTTATGGGTCTTCAGCCAGGAGTTAGAGGAGGAGGGGGGGGCATCTATTACGGCTCTGGGGGATGTAATGTCCAGATGGCCAGGTGCTATGGAGGGACCTGTCCCACCCTGCAACAATCCCAGCTTTCATCCCCAGCAAACCTCAGTCCTCCACCGGGCCAGACCTGGTGGTCATGCAGGGCCGCTCAAGCGGAGAGAAGAGGAGAAGTGGACCTGGAGATGTTTCATTGACAAGATGTCTTCCTCTCTCTTATGCTAATAGGAAGTCTTCTATTCAAGATCTGGTGGCCCATGAAAATAATTAGCTTTACAAGGAATGCATCATGGCAAACAGTCATGCCGTTTCTCTTTGAGATTGGAATTACCAGAGGTAGAGGGGAAAAAAATCTATTTTTGATTTCCTGTTGCTCAAGAATTTGGCAACTATAAAGCATGCTTCGCTCTCATTCCAGCCCTTCACCACTCGCGTGAACATGTACATACATTCAGAAGTTTACACATTCCCACCCACATGCATACAAATCCCACCCCAATACACACAGGCCCATTGTGAAGCCACAAACAGAAACAACAAGCTGCTAAAAAAACACACAGGGGACTCCCAATTCACTGCTCAATCAATCTCAGCGCTGTGCGAGAGGGTTCGTGTACGCTCACTCTCACATGCACTTAAGGCACAGTCAGCAACAAATATGTTTTTTGACAAATGAATGAAAAACATGCGCACACAGAGAGCACTACATTGCATCGCCCTCAAGGGACAGATATAGGATTACTAGAATTGACGCTTCAGTCTTTCCATTGTGTACGTGAAAATCCAATGAAGGGCCTCTAAGTGGATGCACTCACACAGAGAACCTGTTCTGAGGCTGCTAATTAAATCTAAACAGGCACTGACATAGATTTGAGAGGTCATTACCCTCCCCTTATGGTCATAGAAGACTCATATGTTTTACAAGTGGTGTTTGCGAAGAAGGCCCGAGCTCCACAGGAGGAATGGTTGGAAATAGGCAGAACACATGGAAAATAAATATTGAAAAAGAGGAAAAATCATAAGAAATAAGAAGGCATACATCCACTGTATTCCCTACTAGATGTAAAGGGGTTTTTCCTTGCCCCAGGCCAGTACTTTTACCATCATTTTGATGACAAGCCAAACGGAAAACATAACCTCTTTTGGGAGCTAAAGGTGAATGTTCAGTAATGCATTCTGATTAAAGAAAGGTGCACTTTTCAGAAACCTAAAAATGATTTAACATAACCATTTTTTTTTTTTTAAACATTCCTAAAGTGGTCTAGTCCACCTGCCACTGTGTCAGCAATCTATCATGTTTTTCAACTGTAGTTTCAAAGAGATGATGAGGTGACGCTGAAACTGAAAGAGTTGTGCACAGAATTGTTTGATACATTCAGAAAAGAATGAACACAATAACTTTTAATTGTATCATTCTGAGGATTTGTGTTTAAATTGTATTCTCAAAATCCCACAACCTTTATGAATACAGTGGCATTAAAGTACTTGGTGATTAGGTACAAGCTCTATGACAAAAAGCACTGCCATTTAGGGAAAGTTGCTTTGCAAAACATAATCTGACGGGTGTTGTACAACCTGGTCACAGTTCATCTGAATTTTTGTTTTATGTTTTTAGTGAAGGAGGAAGTAACGGGAGACGGGAAATAATCAGGAACTACTTTAAAGGTATAGGTGTCTTCCAAAGTTTCAGTTGCCACTGTAATTACCATAACCTCTGACAGCTTTCAGTTAAACTGACTGAGCACGGTGGGTGTCTCAACCTGCTTTTCAGGTACAAACCACAGAGGAGGAAGAGGAATATAAGTAACGTGATCCGAAGAAAGGGTTGCTGGGGTTTCACAGAAAGATCTCCTGGTAGAGTATCTGTATGACGTGTGTTAATAACTCATAAATACCGTAGGCTACCCTTCTCACCCTTCAGGAGTATTTGCTGCGAGGCATCCACGTCCGGGTGACTGAAAGTTCAGTTTTGGTTTCCCCGCCTGACAAACTGAATTTGAAGAACACACGTGGGACAGGGAATGCAGACCTCTATACAGTTAAAGCAAAGTATGCATGAGAACACTTTCAGCTCGCGTACAACAGAAACCCAGTGATCCTTTTTTTCAAAGATAGTTTTGCTGCACTTTGTTGAGTCTAAACAGAAAACTCTCTTGTAGACTAAACAGAAACAATTGTTGAGAAAGTTTTCAAATAATCAGCAGAGTAGCACAGTGTTAGGGCCTCATCAGAAAAAAAAGATTTGAGATTAAAGAAAAAAGTCACATTGCTGCTTGTGTGAAAGTGCTGTTTCCATAGAATCAAAGCGGTTGACATATCACTGAAATAAGACCCTGAGTGAGAATAACAGTGAGAGGAAACAGGGAATTCTGAGGGGTGTAACCAAAGTATTCCTTTTTGTAATACCCTACACAAAAGGCAACATTAAGTCAAATGTATCAGAATTAGTTCCCATTGTCTGATATTGTCACACCACTCAACTTTTACACCTGATTAATTGCCAAGTGTGAAAATTACGGCAATAACAAACAACCTGCCATCGCGGCCAGACAAAGCAAAGAAAAGAAACCGCTTTTAAAAAACGTCTGGCTTGTCCGAACTCTATTTATCCAACTTCTCTCGGTATGTGGGAGTTTTTCTTTTTCTTTCCCATGGGCCAACAATTACAGGAACATTTTCATCTCCTTGGAATTTAAAAAAAAAAAATACCTCAGAGGGGAGAGGAGCACATAATGGTTGTGAGGGGAAAGCCCTTCTTTTTTGGGCGAAGAAAACTGAAGGAGTGATGGAGATGGAAACGATAAGGAAAGCAAGGGAGAAGAAAAAAAGATTGAGGCCAAACTAAAAAGATTGATGAGAAATATTGAGAAGTGTTTTCCTTTCCTGAAGACTCACTTGCTGCCCTTCTATTCCCTCTCTTTCTCTTCCCCCCCCCCCCCTCCCCCCCTCGGGCTGATCTCTCTTGCATGTCCTGACGGGCTCGAGTCAGTCCCAGGTAAAGCTGGTCACCCGAGTCCTCCCCCTTCATCTCACCCCACCTCCATCTCCCCTTTTCCTCACCTGCCCTGAGGCGAGCCTCCCCCTCCATCTGGCACCATGAGTAAGAACAGGAACCACCGGGATGATCCGCAGCATTCTGCACTTATGAAACATTACGTGAAACAATACCCCCACTGTGTAGCCAAAGTTTTGTATGGAACAACTTTTTTTCAGTTGATTTACAGCGACATTGTTCCAAAGTGAACCCATGTATGCATTTGACAATCCAAACTTTTGTTTGTCCCGCTGCTCCTGGCGCTTGGCGACAATAGGCCAGCTCTCAAGGTTAAGCTGCAGATGTGTTAATGTGCTAAGACCGTGTGATCGGGCTTTTTAAGACATTTGAAGAAACAGTTGAGTGAATAGCAGAGAAAGAAAAGGGAAAGGATGAAAGAGAAGGAAAAAGCTCATTTCTGCTGACATGGACGGGCTGCTTAAAGGGGACAGCGAGCCAGGGCAGCAGAGAGTGACAGAGCCACAATGGAAGCACAATGAAATCTCTCCTTCCCCCAACGCCAGCCATCTCCCCTCACTGGGTTTTTTATCCCACTGCCCCTGCCAGGCGACAACGCGGGCCAGGCTTGTTCAGCAGAGCCGCAATAAGACAACACTAATAAACGCCAACTGGGGGGAAAAACAACAAACAGCTTACACTTTCAAATTTTACACTGAACTAGTCAGGGCTAATTCCGCCTCCAATGTTTAGGGGAAAACACAACCCTCACTCACCCCTTTCCTATTTCTCTCAAACTACCCCATCCCAACCTCAACCTGTTTATCCACTGTCAACAATACAGGGCCTGCCATTGGAGCGAGGCACCTGCTATTTCCTGGTTCACGGCTGTGATCGGGAGGCGTTCAGATAAACAAACGTTGTCTCGTTTGGTTCGGGTGGTGACAGCGACGCATTCCCGCTTTTCATCTGCTCTTCTCTTACGCAACCCCACGCTGCGCTGGTGCTCTGCAGTGCTTTTTTTCTCTCTGACAGATTGGTTTTCCCTGCTGGGGTTAAGCATATTGCTGTAGGTATGTGTGTGAATGTCTTTGTGTGGCTCTACTTTGCTTATTCTGCAGCTTAAAAATTGCTTGCGCAGGCACCATTAAGTGCAGCGCTCCGGAGCCTTCCCTGGAGCAGGAGCTAGATGAACCGTTTATCTTCCTATTACAGTATAGAAACCACACCCACATTTATATTATCATGAGTAAGGCCCTGATGGAAGAATTTCTCCAAACTATGTAAACAACCGTAGCACGGATGAATCATCAAAGACATTCAAACCGAAGGGCCTGGGGTGGCAATCAAATCAAAATTACTAATGATTTAAAGACTGTTTTTAGTAATCTAAAGAAACCCGACATGTTTAATCTTGAGGAGATACATTTGAGACAGTATCGTCAAAAGAAGTTAAAGAATGTTTCTTTTCCGCCTGCTTTGTGTGACTGTCACTCGAGGTCAAGGTCTTTTAGCAGCATTCTTATCTCTGCCTCACCGTTTAGACTGCACTTAAGTCAATTAGAGGCCATAGTGAACACACACTCTTGCCCCGGCCTAATACATGCTTCCTCAAGTTTGTCTACTGTCCCGGCCTCTTCACGCTGCTCCGTGCAACATGAGGCTCGAACTTGAAATCATTTGTACTGCATGTTTTTTTTTAGAAATGTAAAGCATGCTGCAGCTTGAGCAGTTAATAAGTTGGCGTCCCATCCAGTCCTACATAAATAATGGAAGCATACATTAATGTAACAGCGTCCTAGAAAGCATGGACTCGGTCTGGAAATAAACCAGTATGTCTGAAACATAGTCTTGAAATCTAACGGCCATTCTAGACTAAAGAAGTATTTCAGGAAGCTTTTAAAACAACTCAGGAACTTTACATTTCAGCGGCTCCTTCTTGTTTTTCCTTGTCAGTTTCTGCTTTCCAAATGGTTGCTACTCTTGAGTAACACCTTGTCAAAGCCAATAGGCGCATTCACACCTCAGTACTTTTCCCACAAAGGTTCATGAGATACAGAGGTACAGATCGCGTTCACAGCGGAATAAGTTCCTGGGGAAGGATTAGGCAAATGAAGCCGCTAACGTCACTTCTTCTTCTTCTGCTTTGGGTTTACTGGCAGGCCGCAAACAACTTCACGGCGTATACTGCCACCGCAAGTCCCCGGAGTTGGGGACCTTCCGAGTAAATCGCCAGAACGCCGACACCTCCTCATCTCCACCGCTCCCATGTTATATTTTGTGTTGCCATAAGTTAGTCTCTGCGTTTGTACGCTGGGCTAATGATAATGCTAATAAGGCTAATGCGAGGATAATAAAATGGCGGCTTCACAAAACTTTTTGGGAGTTTTACGGGGCGTGGTTTGCATTCCGCCCAGCCAATCAGACATAGGTACTATATCGGAACTAAAGTGGGAAAAGTACTGCGGTGTGAACGCGGCTATTGAGAACTCAATTGGATGCATACACTCTATGGTCTCTATTAGAGTGGCATAACAAAACAACTGGGTTAGGTTTAGAAAAGTGATGATGGGCTTATAATAGGTACGTTTCGTCATATAAGTTATGGACCTATATTTAAAAAAGTCAATGGACAGTGTTCCCCAGTGTAGAAGTCCAATGTTTGACTGTAATGTCAAACATTGTGTGTCCTAGCATGATGCGCTGGTTGACGCGTGTTAATGCTGTATTTATTTCCATCTGATTTCTTATATGTAGAATTACTTTAAATTTGAGGCTCTTCCCCTCAATGTTTCTTATTAAACTATGATCATGTCTCTGGATGTCGGAGTAATTTGTATTTGTATCATTGGAGCTACGACTATGTTGAGCTTGTGAGGCTGAAAGCAAATTGTATGTGCTTTGGTCCATAGCACCTTTGTTCTTCCTAGAAGTTAGTCTTGAGTGAAGTAATCTTTTTTTAAACTTTAATCTCACATGCTAACATGACTCGTTCAGCCTACCAGAGCCAAGGGTATAGGACTGACAGGTACTGACTGAAATATTAGAGGCTGCTTCAGGCAAAAAAGGGAGGGCAAGCAATCTGTTCAACTATTTATCCATAAATTATTTTGTCAAGATATTTTTATGTTGACAGATGGGTCCTGTATTTTGACAGTCGAAACATTTTTGTAGTTCATCTTTTTTTTTAAGTACTATAAAGAAAGCTAATCAGCAGAATACCTACCTTTTTGTAATGCATTTGTATTGCCTGGATTGTCATTACATTCACGTGATATGATTTTTAAACTGTTCCAGCATTTGGTTCAGATAAGAGGCAGTTAGTCCCCCAGACATCTAATG
Source organism: Pseudochaenichthys georgianus (assembly GCF_902827115.2). NCBI lineage: Eukaryota > Metazoa > Chordata > Actinopteri > Perciformes > Channichthyidae > Pseudochaenichthys > Pseudochaenichthys georgianus. Next base: position 14,254,567 of record NC_047525.1, on the reverse strand, counting down.
CATGTAAACTGCAGTTTTTGTGAAATCGTGTCACACCACCAATACTGGCTGCTAAATATTCAACTGTAGGGCTCCACAGTGATGTGATCACAGACCATCCATGACCTCTTGCCAGAGCCGCTGCTGGTCTGTACATGCCGCAGCGGTCAACCCAGGCCAGCATTACCTCAGGAAAGAGATTTCGCTATGAAAACACCAGCCGTCTCCGCTGGCTGCCTCCAGTACAAACACTCCCAGGGCTCCCAGAGGGAGGTGGGGTGGCTGTGGGAGCAGACCCGGGCTAAGAGAACCGGGATAAAGGGACAGGGGAAGGGGGACAGTTTTGGTGAGGGAGCATTCATGTAAAGCAGTAAGCACTATGAAAAAACATGTTTGGTCATCACAATGTTGGGGCTGGTTGTGCAACAGGATCATATTGCGTCAGTGGTCTGAACTGCAGCTGCGAGTTATTCAACTTTTAAACAGGCACATTGTGTCTTTTTCGCTGCTCTGGCGTCGCCTCTGAGTCTTACATCATCTAATGAACATACCTCAAGCAAGCACTAACTGAACACAAAGCTGGTGGTCCAAAACAAACTAAATCAACTTCAGCAATGCGGTCTAGGTTGCATACAATATCGATCAGTATGTCATAAAACAAGGAAGCGCATGAATCTTATTCCGCTGACATCTCATTGTCAACACCGTGACTGAGCTAGGCCTGTAGGAAATAGTTATTTTTACCACAAAGGTGACCTGTGTTATGTGATGTTCAAGGACAGTATTGGAGTATGTAAAGAAACATCAGGCAACCCTGGCAACATACTGATGTTTATATATATGAATTGAAATAATGTCACAAGCACCAAAGTTGGCTAATAAGCTAAGAATTCATGATGCATCTATTCTTATGTGTGCCTTTTATCTATTATTGTAATATTATATGTTATTATAATGTTATGTCTGCTGTGAAGCACTTCGGTAAAACCGTCTGTTTTTAATATGTGCTATATAAATAAAGTGGATTGGATTTAGTTGCATAAATATGGCAACAAAATGGTGTCGACACGACGGTGAGAAAAAAACGATTGTAATCAGGTTTGTTGCTGATATACAAATCATAAATAAGCAAACATGGGTGTGTTAAGCCGCAGGACAATCATTTGTTTATCTGTTTTCTTTTGAGTTTAGTTTCCTGACAAAATAGTGTGTAGAAGCCATGATGATTATCAGCCAACTTGGAAAAACCCACATGTTGGAAATGCCTAACAACACAGGAAATGCATTGTACTGAAATTAAAAACAGTGGTGGTGGGCGCTTCTGCAAAATGTGGACAAATCTGCAGCTGTTTACACTCTTCCAAACAGTTAACTTATTATCAGCGATGCTTAAGGCTCTCTATGAAATCCATCGGCCACAGACGATGAGCGAGCAGAGAGATACGGACTGTCCAATGAGAACAGAGCCAGCCCCATGAATTAATTCTCTAATGAGATATGAGGTAGATAGTCCGAGGGGAGGAGATAGAGGGTTGCACTAATGTGTTTTTGTCACTTCCTTGATAATTTCTCCCACTTCCTGGGGTGTTGCAGATAACCAGCCCAGGTCCCGGTGTGCTTGCCAGCGATTGGCTGCAGCAGGCTTATTTACCTAGTAGGGCTTGTCGGATTGGCCTAAGGGAGACAATGGCATGTGTAAACAGCTCCGGGGCTCTGGACAGCCAACCGACACAGCAGTCCCTTTGTTAGTTGGGTAGCTACTCTAACTGTTGGCAGTGGACGCATGCATGACCTCACACACACACACTGGTTGCAGCTAAAGTGGGAATTACAAAGGTTTCTTTAGGATGAAATCTACCAATAATCGGTCACCTGTGCCAATAGTAAACATCTTAAAGGGTCAGCACGATGAAGAGTTTGTCACTAATCCATAAAGTGCTGGTAGTATTATAGAAGACATCATATTTGGTTACACTTATCAAGCATAATTATTATTTCAATGAAACCAGTGCCTTTTGTGAAGAACACTGGGTTTGAAAGCATACATCTGTGTTCACTGTACTTGGTTTTTTAGAGATTTGAAATCCAACAGTAGTATTTGAAACCACTGTGCTGTGTTTTGGCATCTGATAAGCCTTCAAACTCATGGGCTGTGTTCCAAAGCAAATACCTTTCATACCTTGAATCTTGAATCAGTTTACAATAGCATTGTATGTGGATTTTGTGTACACAAGAAATACCTGGATGTATACTACATTAGCAAGAACGTCTAGGTATACAATGTGAGCGTACTGCACATGCTAAACTGCCCCACAATGCACTGTGTGGTGGTCCTAAATCTTGTGAGATTTTGAGCCGACTACATGCATGTTATATGTGACTTCATCAAGTTTGAATATGCCTTCAAGAGAGAAGGTTACCATTTACTTTTACAATATGAAGTCAGTTTATACAAGTAACGCCCTTTTGTTTGGAGATCCAACTAAGTTTCTGGCGAGATTATTTTGACTGTAAGGCTACATTTTACTGCATAGCTTATCTTTGACAGTTATTCTTGTTTTGTTAATGAAAGAGGAGTTTTCTCACCCCAAAATACTTCAAGAAATGCTCACATTTGGTTCGATATATCAGACAAAATTCATAATTTGATTCCCTCTGTGGAACATGTGATGATTTGAAAAGTTGAGCAAACCTTAAGAAGCTCAATACAAATAACACCATTGTATCTGACGCATATATAAGGGATAACTTTAAGAGATCTGGCGTGCAATGAGATGTGAAATGCTGCATGTTTGAGTATAACTTTTAATGCCAAGAAACTCTACATGGCAGTTTGTTTCTTTTTGGGCATTGGTGGCAAGCTGGTGCTCTAAACCTTGTCTTGATAGTGACAAAATAACCTATTTTTGTGTGCTTAATCGCAGATGAAATTAGAAAAAAAAATCTGCAACTAGAATAGATTAATGCTAAACTCACCCCCCAAAATGTGTGCTGAGAAATAAAGCTGCGACATCTGTCCGAAGATATCAACTTCTTAGTCAGTTTATTAAAAGGTGATTAACTCATGACTTGGCCCAGATATGAAAGGGGTGGTATTCAACACACACTCTTCAAACACACCTTTGCAGATGGTGCCAAGATCATGTCATCAAACACAGCTTAGCTAATGCATGTCCCCTGGCTTTGCCGCCAAAAGAACAAAATACAAACACCTGTCTGCTCTACTTTCCTGTGATGCGGCTAAAATGTGCCAGTCAGCTATCCGTCGGTTGCTCAGGTGATTATGCTGATGTTATTTTTGCAGTGGATAAACACCTGTGACAGTTAGTGTATGCAGGTCCATGCAAATGTGCTGCTGCTACCACGAAGGTGTTGACAGGTGAGGTTCAGTTTAGCCCAAGGCCTGGGAGAGACCGCTGTCCGTTAGGGCCAACCAGGGGACAAGGCTGTAAAACATGTCGTGAGAGCCATGCGGTGCAGCAGAATACATGGAAACACTCTGCAGGTGCTGCAGGAAGATCGCATGGACAACTTCAGCAGGGAGAGGTCCTAAAACCTAGAACATAATAAATAGCCAAACGTTGGCTTTGTTCCTTTTCCGATTGCGGTGAACAATTTCATTTGTGACAATTATCTAGCTGAACAAATCCTACAAGTATAATACATGTTTTCTACTACAGAGGATATTTTCTGCAGTAATCCAAAATCGCAATCAAAATCACAATCTTTTTAATTTGTATAAGGAATCGATGCTTACTTCCTTGTTCCCCTGCAGCGCTCTGTTAGTGAGCTTCAGAGGCGCAGCTAGCTAACTGGTATCCTTGTGTTTAGCTAAGCTAATTGTCAGTCAAGTCAATGAAAGGGAAAACGTGTATTTCTAAAGATGTAGAACTATTACTAAGGGCCATATTTTAACTGATGTACTATCCAGATTTAAAGTTGAATTTGATAGAGTATAAACCTTTTTAGGTTCTCTATTAGTTTTAAATTGTTATGCTTGAACTATTTGTGCTGTTATTTCATAGGAGAAATAATGCAGTAGAGTTCCTTAGCTGAACATAAACTTTGAGTGTTTAGAATTTATATTTTGTCTACTTAACCTCAAGTAGAGTTTAACACAGGTAATATTTATTTTACTTAGGTAAACTTCAAGAAAATATAGTTTTTTTGCAAGTTTCCGATAATTTGCTACTCTTTGCCCAGACTGGGAACATCATATTTCATTCATGCAATCCATTCCCCTTAAAATATGACCCTCTCCACTTCTGTTCAACCCAAATCCTTCATGCCGTGCCCTAACTCTTGCCTGAAACAAGTCACATAACACTCTTCCTGGCCTCTCAGGTCGTCATTCATTCCCTCTGACACTTTCTGTCAAAGACTGACGTTTGAGCCTCCCTCACTGAACCTGTGAACTTTCTGCCACCTCCATTACTCCTCGTGAATGCAAAAGCCATTTCTGAATCTATGACAGGGGAATAATCTTTTGATTTTCACAACCTTGTTGTAAAAATCATACAGGAGTCTGTTTATTCAGAGCTGTAAAAGATAAGTTTTGGATGTGTTTAGAGCATGTGCAAACATTCACATAAATACTTTAAGCACTCATCTGTTGACAAATCTCTCATCAGAGCTATAGCTGGCTCCCAAGCCTGTTGCAAGTCTTTGAGAGAGACAGAGTGTTTCTGTGTGTGTGGTTGCGTGTGTGTGTGTGTGTGTGTGTGTGTGTGTGTGTGTGTGTGTGTGTGTGTGTGTGTGTGTGTGTGTGTGTGTGTGTGTGTGTGTGTGTGTGTGTGTGTGTGTGTGTGTGTGTGTGTGTGTGTGTGTGTGTGTGTGTGTGTGTGTGTGTGTGTGTGTGTGTGTGTGTGTGTGTGTGTGTGTGTGTGTGTGTGTGTGTGTGTGTGTGTGTGTGTGTGTGTGTGTGTGTGTGTGTGTGTGTGATGAGGGTTTAGGCATGTTGTCTGCTAGGCCGTCCAAGAAGCCCCAGGGCACCTCAGTAAAAGAGATAATTATCTTTTATCTGCTATGTTGTGACGGGAGATTATGGTTCAAATTTACGATTGTTAAGGAGACAATGCAGCGTGAGGCTGCTCTTTTCAAAGTGGTGAGGGGGTCTCGAACAAGTGAGAGAACTCCCACAATGCCGCAGCAGCTCATCCCTCATGTTTCAGGCTTCAGGTCTTTCGAAACAAAAGGAAAGGATAAGACCTACAACAGCCATTTACTTTCAAAAAGGACAATAGTAATCCTTTAACATATTTATCGATGCTATGTAAACAGCAAATGATATCTTGTATACTTGTATAGGTGAGTGATATTGAGAAAGATTGAAGATACCGCAGACTTCATAAGGTCCCTTTTAGCTTGCTATGGAGCATAAAATACCTTTAATACACCCTTAGATAATACCTTAAATTACTACAAAGTGTCTCTGCTGCAGAGATTTGAAGTTTTTCTGTTGGACGACAAAGTCAATAGCACAAAATATTCATTGGATACATAGAAACTGCTAAGGAAAACTTTATTGTGTGAGATTGCTTCGTTTTTTGCTTTACTGGCTAATGTATTTGAAATAGACTTTTTCACTTTCTATTTTAGAGATAGATGAGGATATCGATGCCCCTCCAGTGTCTGTGCAGCTTTAGTCAGAAGCAGGTTAGCGTAGCTCAGCAAAAACACTGTAAACAGGGGGAAACAGCTAGCCTGGAGTCTTTGCTAAATGGTATTAGTGCACAATTTGTAAACTCAAGCTGTCAGAAAAGTTACACTTATTATACAAAATGTGGATAATAAGGGATTTAAATGTTCCCTTCTCATTAAACACAACCTCAAATGTAGATTGACACTTTGGCCGCCAAACGTCCATTGTACATTTTAATGATAAAAACATACTATACAGAGTCTGATAAATGTGTTTTACGTTGCTCTTTTGTTTTTTTTGCTTTATTATACAACAAATAAAGAATGGAAACTGTTGAGTTCCAGCCCTCAAACGCACAAACTCTAGACTGTAACAGACATTGACTGTCATAAATATAACTCGACGTCTTCTGGGTTTATTTGTGGGACAGGAGAGAACCATTCACCCACAACACACTGCTGACTCCCCACATGTGACCAAACTGACACAGATTGGCCGTCCTTCAAACCAATATTACCTAAACTAGTCTCTGTGTCTGTATGTGGAAACTGTAGCAAACCTTTTGATACAATTTGAAAAAGGCCTATCCTGTACAAACAAATGTCTACTTCTAGCACTGTGAATGTCATAGGTTCAGATTATTTAAATGTTTAGTATTCAAAGTAGCCAAATTCCTCTGACATGTTGACCCCAAATCTGACCTGACCTTTTCCTGCAGTGACAGCGGCGCTGCCTGGATGAAGATGGACTATTCCTTCGAGCCGCTTACAGCCACAAATCTGTCATCATCCTCACCTGAAAGACGAGAGGCAGACGCAGGAAGAGAGACAGACGGACGGAGAGGGAGACAGAAATAAGTGGTTTGTGACGACGGTGACCATGATGATGGAGGGAAGAGGAGATCACAGAGAGGTTGTTGGTCCGTTTTTATCCTCACCTGAGCTAGCCACTGCACATCCAGTCACCCTTGGCAGAAGTCCACAGCCAAACCGAGAGAAATAAGGTCAGTCAGGGGCCATGGGGTCCCACCGCGGGGCAAAGCACTCCTCAATCCCTCTGTACACACACACACTATTCCCATTCTCATCCCACATGGCCCCTTGACCTCGCTATTAAAACACAGGAGCAAATCTCCTGATTGGTCACGGCGGCTCAGAAACAAATGATGCCAAATACCTGACTTCTGTATGGCCTTTTCTGCAGGGAGGCACGAGAGGGCTGCAGCCGCTGGATTTGGCATTCCACTTGTGCAAATATATTCCGATATTAGAAATGTGGTTCCCAACAGTCTGCATGATTTTGGGGTAGGGGAAGCTGTGGGAGTTTACAGGGCAACTTTTCAACACTAGCTACCAGAACAAACAGGGAGTGTTTCGTAAGAGGGGATTGACTTAGCTGATGATGTGCAGAAGAGAGCAGTAATATAATAAGAGAAGAAATAAAGACATTTGATATTTTCGTGTTGGATGTCTTGATTTAAGCACCTTGTTATTTACTCCTGCAGCCCATCAGGGAAATGTACCTAGATGTTGTGAATCAGAGGCTAAACGTCTTTGTTTAGGTTGTTAGTCGGCTTTCATGCTAAAAAGAAAATATTGAATACATCGCATCTTTGTTCCATCACTCGTGCTCGGCTCTGATTCGTTGTTGATCATTTCAAATACTTTTATTTCAATCTGTAATGTAGAAGACATAAAGCGGTTGATGTTGTCTTCGAGATTCATGGCAGGCCAGACTAAGATGGAAATAGTTATATTAACCTTTTAGTGGTGTTGACAGTGTGTTGGATTTGTTTTGTAATACTTTTTTGTAATTGCATCCCTATTTCTTGTTCGAGGAATAATATTACTTAATTTATTTTACTCACATTCTATCATCTATTGCCTTTTTTTAAGGGCACTTGTATTACTGTTTGATTTCCTACAGGGTTTGCACTTCAAACTGCGCTACGCACTATGGTTTCAGCTCTTTAAAACACACTCTCACAATAATAGCAATGAATTATCCATAAAAACACTCACTAAGGTAGTTTTCTTTTCTCCCTTTGTGCTTAATATCACATATACACTGTAGAGCATTGTGCGATGTGGTCAGTTGTTGTTCGTGGTCTTCAACCAGTATTGAAAAAAACTCTTTAAGAAGAAACTCATTTGTACAATTTAACCTTTTAGGAAGCAAACTCCTGCTCTCTGCTGCACTTTCTCAATGCATTTGAACCTGTCACCTGATTGTGTGTTGAATTTGCACTATCCTCCTTTTAATGCACAATTTCATTGTTGTACCTTTAATCTACATATATATTTTATATATGTCTACTCTATGTTTGTTTTTATGTCTTTTTCTGGTATCTGTATTCTGTGTGATATCCATTTTCTGTGAAATGTCTATGTGAAGCACTTTGGACTGCACTTGTTGTATGAAAGCTGCTATACAAATAAAGATTATTATTGTGTTAACCACGTCATAGTATTCAAATGTTGAGACGATCGAGACACTGTGTGGTTATTTCAGCGTCCAAAGCTCCTCTTATTTCCTGCTCATTTCTCAGCAGTGTGAAGGTGGTGATGCACATAGCAACATGTGAAAACAATAAAGAGATTTTTGTTCATCTTTATGGTCTAGAAAGGTCTTAAAGTTATATTTATCAGCATCTCTTTGATATGAAGTGTGAAAGAAACCTGATCCTGAGTCAGTGGGAAATGCCTGAAATGATGCTGTTTCCTGATGAATCCTCCTCGCTAGATGAGTTGTATTTGTTTGATGTGTGTGTACGTTGCTGCGTGTCGCTCGGTTCGTATTTATGTATCAGTAGGATGAGACAAAAGCCCCTTCAGAACATGGTGCCTGTGTGGCCTGGCCTCTGTGACCCTGCCATTTGATTTGTTCCTCCATGGCCACTGTTTATTTCTGCTCTTCCTGTTTGTGCTAAACTGACCGTTAGCGTCGTTCCTGTGAATGCTGCGTAAAAACAGAGTGGCAGGGTGTTGCTGGCTGTGGTTGTGGTGAGTAGGTGGGGTGATGTGTCAAAGATCACAGAAAACACGGCTCTCGACCACAGTGCTAACATGTCAACAGAGATTAAACTAGTTTATTATTTTCAAAGAGGAAAAAAAATTACGAAACAAAAAAGCAGTCATATTTTACACTAGTGATTATTATTAAATTTTTACAACCATTCAGTCTGCATAACATAAAGAAATAATTCTACATCTTTGTTTATTTCGTATTTTTGGTACTCTGATTTATACATACAAATAACAAATACAGGAACTTTTTTCACAATGCATATAATCTGTGGGCAGGAAAAATGTCTTCAGGTCGTGTGTGTGTGTGTGTGTGTGTGTGTGTGTGTGTGTGTGTGTGTGTGTGTGTGTGTGTGTGTGTGTGTGTGTGTGTGTGTGTGTGTGTGTGTGTGTGTGTGTGTGTGTGTGTGTGTGTGTGTGTGTGTGTGTGTGTGTGTGTGTGTGTGTGTGTGTGTGTGTGTGTGTGTGTGTGTGTGTGTGTGTGTGTGTGTGTGTGTACGTGTACGTGTCAACACAAACCAATTGCCCGAGACCTATAGCACATCCAAAATAAAAAGGTGAGAGCCAGAGCTGATGACTCTCTGCAAACTTAATGCAACACAATTCACGCAGGCAAAAACCGAAGCCTGCCCTTTCTCAAGTCTCTCCTCTCGTCCCTCACCTCCTCCCTTTTCTCTCTCCTCAGGGACTCGTAGGTGTCCTTTCTCTCCTACTGCTGCGACTCGTACCCTTCTCGTCGTCATTAGCTGCCCGGGCATGTTTCCTTTTTTTTCTTACTTAATTAAAAAGTCTTCATTAAATGTACTGTATTTCATACAATTTGTACAAATATATTCAACGTCTATCTCCAGTAAGAAGAACAAGGGGAGCGGGGGGGGTTCCTGTTACACAGGTGCAAGGTGAAGAGAGGTGGGAGTGGAAACTTCTGGAGAGGTTGTTGTAAAAGTCTGTTTTTGTGATGTTCGTGGTGTGGAAAAATGGCTTTTTGTACACAAATGGAGCTCCTTATCATGTGGATCAGCTGGGAGGACAGCCTCTATGTGGTGGAGGCGGCGTCGGATAAGGAGAAAAAAAAGTTCCCCTGGTTGGAGGAGAACAACATCTTCCCCCTGGAGGTCAGTGCGCCACAGTCAAGTCTGCAAAGCATTCACATCGCAGAGGTACACTTTTGAGTTTATAAAAATAAGATACAACTGAGGAAGAGGATAAGGAGCCGGAAGCCTGTCGTTCTCGCACCGCAGCTGGTGGGGGGACAGGGGGGGGCTTAGGTCGGACCGAGGAGCAGTTTATTTGTCTCTTAGGATATGGAAGCAGGTCAGCAGAGGTACCGAGGGGGTGTGGTGGTGGCGAGGGTTCATGGGCGGGGCAGCGCAGGGAGCTCTAACCCATGGCTGTGACCATACTGGAAGGGTGGTGGGGGGCGAAGGAGGGGTGCATGGGTGTGGGGGTGCTCAGCATGTGGCCGGAGTGCGAGAAGGGAGGGAAGGACGACATGTGGCGGGAGAGGGCGGCCGGGCTGAAGGAGCTCTTGTCCATCAGGCTCTTGGAGAAGTCGTCCATGCCGTCCTGGGACTTTTTGCTCTTCTTGGACTTGCTGGACATCTTCCTGTTCCGGGTCTGGATGCCTTCCTTCTTCATGGTCAGAGGTCGGTTGATCTGCTCTCGAAAGGAGACAGAGAAGATGTTAAATTAGTATTTTGGGATAGAGTGATAGAAATCCTAAAAGTGGAGATTCATACATGGAGACATCTGTAGTTGTCGCTCCATTTACATTAAGAAACACAATAAAAGAGAAACCTCAAGTGAAGGGTGTCATCACATTTGAAAATAAGAAAGGAAATGTGACACACAGCTTCTTTGTCTGCTTTGAGGCAGAATTTGGGGTTTTGGGGAGAGATAATGATATGTAATGGAGTCCCATTACGGGGCAAATCTGACTGTCCCATCCTGAAACAGAAGATTGTTTATATTGTGTTGCACAGTGTGTGTGTGTTAGGCTGGATTTAAATGTTGATTCGTTTAGGCTGAACTGTATCTGTGACTGTGCCAGAAAGAAAGAGAGAAACAGGAAAGATGGAGGGGAGATGGAGCGAGTGTGCAGCACAGAGAGTCTGGCAGCTAACGGCGACCACAGAGACACATGGCCATGACGAGCGCCAGCGCCGGCCAAGTCCTCCTCTCCTCCCTCCTCCTTAACCGCGTGGCCGTCTTCTGGCCAAAATGGCCCCAGCTGCCATATTCCAGCATAGGTTTATCTGGGGATGGGAGCTGGATGATGGAATTCGGGCTTTGAGAAGGATTATGAGGGGAGGTGGATGAGGCCGACTGGCTTCCTGCTCTTTCTGAGCACTTCTTCCTGGGGAAAGGGGAGATTCTTCCTACTGCCTGGGACATTGGCATTTTAGTGGCCTGAGTGATTAGTGGAGGGCAGAGATCTATCTGCAGTGATGTGGTTTCACTCTCTAAGATGTGGCTCCATACTGGGGGACTCTCTCTGCCGTGCTTCCAGCTCTAAGGCATGCTACGCCCACCTAGAGCCAGTTAGGCCTGCCCTTTGATGCTGAGATGTCTCACAGAGGAAGCCTTGGGCCTCCGGCCTGCGCCCGGCCGCCGCCCAAGCACATCAAACAAAAGCCAAGAGAGTATAAGTCAATGACCACCGCATACACAGAGCAGACCCTCACATCCTCTGTCCCAACACCAGCAGCTAACCACCTGAAAGCGTGCTCAGAGGTGTCAAAGCTGAGCACACTGTACTACGTTCAGAGATCGAAAGATGAGACATCTTTCACACGCGGTGACTAAACCCTGATTACTGAAAAGAGTCTGTCTGTGTTTTTGGTGTTAACAAGGCCTCCCGTTTGTGGCAACTTTTCCTGTGTTCACAAGCTTCTTATCTAAGCTTACAACACACCAAGTGTTTTGGGACACACATGCAGGCGAGCAGGGCTAAAGTCTCCATGCAAAATGTGGAATTTGTTTCAAAGGGAGCAACAGAAGTCTGGATTTACCAAAATAAACTAATTTTACAATTACTCCAAGGTCAGGGTCAGTTCAAATGCTAATATGTGGACTGGGAAATATTATTCTTCTCTCCTTTTAACCTTGGTCTGAATCTGTTTCTGCAGCCCTATGCCACAAGTAACATGGGAAAATTATTTAGTGTGAGGCGCTTGCGTGACAAGCATGGAGCGGGATACTCTGCCCCTCACACGCAGGAATATATAACCTTTATCTGTTGACTGAAGAGGGGAAATATTACCTACATGTGGCCTCGAGAACTTATTATTATTATTAGTTACAACTACAATGGCTTTTTGATTAAAAGTGACAGCTTTGTGCTGAGGAGAGGAGAGAGGGGGGAGATAAACGAGTCCCTGGGGTCTTCAGATTGAGGTTGTGAAATGATGTGGTGAGGCGCTAACCGACCCAAAACGAATCAGGCGGATTGGTGGTCAGAGGGGGGACTCTGAGTCCCTGGCGAACCAAAAGGCTAGAAATAAGAAGAAAAAAAATCGGCCTGAAATTAATCGAATTTTAATTAAGCCCCCTTCTTTAATATTCAAAAGCGAACCTGCTGCGGGCTTGGTTCACTTATACATTTTAGATTCGCACTTACTGCCAATAAATCGTATTAATTCCACACTGTTTGTTATCGCCGTGGCCCGGAAATCCTCTGCAGGGACAAATCAGATAAAATATGCAGAGGAGGAGGGCAAGGTGGGACGTGATGAGGGAGAAATAAAGATGGAGATGGAGGAATAAGTATTCAGGACATGCTGTTTGATGGGATACCGAGATCTCCTATGAAGGTTTATTACTTACATTGTGCAGTTTGTAGTACAGGCCGCAGGCGTTACACACCGGGTCCCCGTTGGCGTTTCTCCGCCACAGCGTCGTCGTCGTGGTCTGGCAGTTTGCGCACGACGTCCCGGCGCGTCTGGCTGCAGACTGCACAAACACAGAGGGGCAAAGAGCGTCACGTGACCAGGTAATTACCCAACCAACATGGATGCATTTAAGATCTACATTCAGGGCTGCAATTCCTGTAAAGAATACGTGATTCTAGCACTGTGATAAAAATGAAAATATGGCGTTTGTTGATGTGATTTAATAAATAAATATTGGGTTTAAATAGATCACAAAAAAATCGTCTTTAAGGTTGTTTTTTTGTAATTTTTGCCGACATGTATATGGCATCTTGCATAATAGCCTACAAAATATCTATAAATGCAATAAGAAATTGCAATTTTACTTGCAATGAAATGTTTATGTTTTACTTATGTGCATTGTGTTAAAGCAATTTAAAAAAGACAAATCGTGCTGATCAAAAAAAAGCTGGATGTACATTGTTAATGTGCACCACGTAGTTCTTATTTTGTAATTTTAAAAATAGCTTTAAATAAAGACATAAATACCTAAATCAGAGCTGCTTTCACTCCAGGCTAAAAATAGCGTCATAGAGCACATACCTCCTGAAGAATAAATATTTACAGAAGACATAAAAGCAGTGCCTTGAAATAGGAGAGCTATTAAATCTGATTAAATGTCCCCTTTAAATGCATGGTTGTGCCACGAAAACCCGTTTAAAATGTCGACCTCGTGACGTGAAACAATTCAAGTGAAAAGGAAGAACATAAAGATGTATTATCGATTAAAAGACTCTTATATAAGATGATTCTAAAACGGTGACAATATGGAAAGAAAATAATAAGATATCATGCAGTGAGATGAACCATGAGCAATAATTGCACGCCAATTAAAAGCATAATAAAAAAAGAAAATGTGGATATGTTTAGCTTCGCTGCAGGCTACAGCAGAGTAAAAGCCTCTCTTCATCCTGACACAGTGAAAGTCATGTCTTCCATGGATTTACTGCCTGTCTCACGGCCCAGTTTGCAGCACTGGCCTGACATTGATGTTATAATCTCTAAAAACAATCGATAGACAGGTGAGCGCAAAGGACACACTAACGTAAAGGACTACATTATCTCAGGGAGGGATTTCCAATTATACACACGTGGTGGCCTAATAACCCCTGCTGTGTGCTGTGAATAACCAATCAGCTCGGAGGAATAAGCCTTATTAAGTTCGTATAAAACGTGTTTGGCTATGATCTTAACCTTTACTTCAGTCCTTTGTTTTAATTATGATTACGCTTGCTATCAAATCAGCAAATAATCTCTTCTCTCTGCCAAATAACATTACATTTGAGCATACGAGCTATTATTAAATCGAAATTGGCACATTGGCAGGTCATATATTGGTCCTATGGTGTCACTTCCTGGCCTATAAATAAGATTATTTTAGTTCAAATGTGGCGTCCCAATTACCCACTTTAGCCACCAACCGCGCGTATTTAAGGGGAGAATCTAACACTAAATAATCTCGAGTCGTGACTGTGCTCGCCTCTGTGTTTTGACTGGGGAAGCGGGTTGTGTTGTTAAAAGCGACTTATCTGCGCTGCTCAGATATCCGGCAGCCCTTTCCTGGGAAGTCAGGTTTTCACATTAGAGGCGAAGAGGAGAGAAAGGGTCCAGGTCTGGACAGCCATACTTGCCTCGAAAGATTTTGCTCATATAAGAAGGCTGGGGAACTCCTCTAAAGATAAAGATGCAGCTTTGATGATAGGGGCTTTCCCTGACATAACTGCTAACAAATAACTCGACTTGGAGCATTCATAAGTATTGCAATAAAATAGCCTACAAATGTATCGTAAAATGTCAAAATAATGTATAAATGATGGAGCTCATTGTGCGTTTTTGAATGCAAGCCTGCAGCCACAAGCTACAGAAGCTCTCTTTAATGGAGGCAATGCATCTCCAGAATAATACACATGGGGCCTGAACAGAATAATCAATGACAATTTTAGCAAATAAAAAATAGCATCGTCATTGCATTTAAAAAAAAAAAAAAAAACGGTGCAGTTTTTCTATGGTAGTATCTGAAAACAGAGACCTGCACTTGTCGAGTCAATTTCCTGCAGCTAATAGGCCTACTTCTTCCTGGATAGGGGAAAAACAGAGAGAGAGACGGAAATGTCATCAATAGAGAAATGTGGTGGAGACGTACCAGCCGCCGCTTGGGTTTGATGAGAGGGCGATTCTGCCCGTTCATCTTGTGATAGAGTCCGCAGGCGTTACACAGATAGTGACCCGTACCGTCCCGCCTCCACAGCGGAGTAGACGTGGCCCCGCAGTTCACACACTCTCTACCTTCTGCAAGAGCCACCACACATTCACACACACGCACAGAAAACATGGGAGAGAGTACCAGGTCAGTTAGTCCTTGAAAAATAATTATTGATGCATGTCAAGACACACATTACATCTGGTAAAAACATGCAATATGAAGGAAAAGTATCAACAACCATGATAATGTAATATTTCAAATACAGGTATGACTTATACTGCAGCACACATTAGACACATGTAAATGGTGATTATGATGAGTAGTTTTTGTTGAGGTCCATAAAACAGAATTTCTTTCTTAAAACACCAAATTATTTTAGACACGGTTTCATGGTTTTAAAAATAGTCCGTGGTGATTTAAACAAAATAAGCCTTCTTATTTTTCTTGTCACCCAGTATATAGTTTGAATAATAATACGTTTATTTTGCCTATATCTTTCTATTTTATTTTGAAACGATTGAGAGGTCCATGTTTGACTGACACTTCTCTAGTGACCCCGACAGGTGAGCCGCGCACTGACAGTGTGATTATAGAGAGGGGGGGGGGGGGGGGGGCTGAAACTGAAACAAGGCTGCTGCAGCCACACTCACATTATTTGAAAGCAGAGACTCACACAGGGCTTTTGTGCAACGCAGAGAGCCTTTTTGCATTTTCATGCAGCCGCACTTCCCCTTTTTCTCGAGCTGCAAAACACACACAGCCCTTCTTCTTCACACATCAGAGACATGTGTCAGGCTGGCTCGTGCCCGCGTTTTAACGTGACAGACATGCAAGTGTCTAACAAATAAATCTGTTTTATCCTGCTGCTGAAATCAGACATGATCCAGTGCATATTGCTCGAGTAAAAACAGGCCTCAGCAATGCAGATTTAGAACATTAAACAAGGTGTGTTTGACGCGAACACTGAACTAATAAAATCTGAATACTAATCATATCGGTAAATATCTTAAAACGCACATTATCCTCCAATTAAAATCTGTATTTGCATTAAGTGTGTGAATGCTGAATAATCCCGATGATATGCATCAACTAATCCACAGTTTTCTATACTCCATTCAAAGCCTCTGATATTAATCTCATTACAGGAAACTGCTTTTCAGCTGAGCAGCCGCAACCTTAAAATAATTACCATCCTTGCCTAACCATTTTTGAAATATCTCCCCACACTCTCTCTTTCCCTTCCCTCCCTCAATGCTTCGTGCACGGCAGAGGCTCAGCCGCTTTTCCCTGTGAATGAACGAGCAGCATCCGGTGCTCTCGCGCTGGATAAACAATGCAACTGTGGCGTGCACTGGTGTGACAGTAATGGGATTATCCTAAACATATAAACGGGGCGACACTGGCCGGAGAGCTGGCTTCCCCTCTGTCTCTCTCTGCCTCTGTGAGTGTAGAGGAGGAAGAAAAAACATGACCTAAATGAATCTAAGCATTCAACCCCTTTGCGTAATGATGTTTTTTTTTTTGTTGGGGTAAACATATCTTTACTCTGGGATATAGATTATTTGTAATTGTTTTATATTGTATTTTTTTTTTCCACATATTTAATTTGGTAATTTTACTTGTATTATATATTTTTTATCTTAATGTATTATTATTATTATTATTATTAGTATCATTATTATTTGTATTATTATTATCATTATATCAGATGATGAAAGAAAGCTTTGAGGCATATTGTACGCCTGATTATAATGCAGCTTGACCTGCATGGCCTTTAGCCCCAAAAGGAAAAGTTGTTCATGTGAGGGATGAATGAGCTGCTCATGGGCATTTTTTGTATATGAGATTGAACATGGCTGATCATTACGCCTGCAAATCTGGGGAATAATGTTAGATCAAAAGGGAATGTAGTAAAGCGCACGCCTACCTGAACAGGACCTTGATTTTGGTCTTGTTTTGGAACCATAACTAGAGGATGACCCACCTATCAGGCTACTTGGTGGGAAGAGGCCTGGGCCGTATTCAGGGACATAAGATGGGTATGAGGCGAGTGGGTGGTGGGCAGAGGAAGACCCTGCTCCGATTGATGCCACGCTCCGGCTGTGAGCTGACTCCAGTTTCATACTCTCGGCCAGGGTCACCTGGTACTTTATGCACTCTTTGTCCTCCTGTCTCCCGGAGTTAGACATGCCGGGGTCCGGGGACACGTCTTTTGGCGGGGTCGGGGGAAACGTGAAGAGGTGCGGACTGGAGTGACCGGTGGACAGGGAGGAGGAGGAAGCGGAGGGGTAGACGGACAGGCCTGCCGGGGAGCCGTGGTGCAGGGGGTTTTTTGGGAAGGGGCTCAGGTTCCAGGGAGACGTGCTGTGGTGCGGGGCGATGCCTTTGCTGCCCTCCAGCCAGGGCAGGGAGCCGTGCAGTAATGAGGGACGGCACACCTGGCTACCTGGGTCGCAGAAACACAAGAAACATCACAACCTGAGCTCAGTCTGCGACCATACAAACACACTTTGATCAACCATTTAGCAGCGTAAAAGTCCAACTGTGTGCCTGAACAAGCCCTCGATTAATCACGTACTGACAGTTTCATTTTTATTAACACAAAGCTAGGATTTAATTTGCTTATAGCTTTTTATTTAACATTTCTAACAATAACATTTCACCTAGAAATCATTCGTTTCCCTGTTATGTATAGAAACGAGTTACATATGCATATTTTTGCCCTGTGCTTTTTTCTTTTATACAGGCCCTGATGCAACTAAATGCTTGAAGTCAAAAGCCTAAATAGAGACAACGTGGTGAATTAACTGTTGAGGAAGTCTACGATATAGAGAACTCTTAAAATAACTACGACCTAATGAACAATATATATACATATAGAAGTGAAAACATGCTATTTAAAATGACCAACATATTCCAGGTGAAACTGAGACATCTGTGCCAACATATATATTTGTTTAAATTCATAACTAAATTGGGGAAATAAATGACGCGCGGAATTTTAATAGAAGCTTCTGACATATGGGTCAGCTGGATGTACTATTTTGTTCCATGTCTGTGAAGTTTAGACGGGGATAGAATGCGATATAAGCGGTCAACAGAAACCAAAGATAAACTGGAGGTAAACCATACATATTTACGGGGTGGTTTCACAACACTTTACGCTCTCAGGTTTTTTAAGACGATGTCAACTCAGGCCAAAACCGAAACCTGGCCTGGATCACAGTCAGATAATGCAAACAATTCCAAGCACAGTGACAGTAATTGAGTATTTGCTTCAGGGCTAAATTACGCACAGGGATCTAAAGACTAGCCTAGCCTATAATGTTCACATTATTAAATAAAAGGCCTAAACATGGGCTTTACTTACTGTGTGGAGGAGGAGGGTACCTCTGGACGGCTCGCACTGAGTTTCCATAGTATTGAGGGACGTGGTTCCCCTGCGCGTCGATATTAAAGAGTACATCCACATCGTCAGGTAGCTGGTACTGCGAAGGGTCCATGTATGAGTGGCCGAGGCCCGGGTGATGTGAGCCGGGGTGCTGCTCATTCAGATGATGGCTCATCCATCTTGGCTGATCCGAACTTACTTCCATTGCTTTTGTTGCTTTTTTTCTTTAGTAAATGTTCATGCACTCCGAAGCAAATCGGTACAAGTCACGAGATAAGAAATAAACTGTCCCAAATCCGTGTTTCTTTCAGTTAAATCCACTGGTTCCGCGCTTGCTTCCGATCACCTGGAGACAGAGATAATAATTAATTGTCTTATTGTTTTTATAGTTCACATGCAGTAGGCTACGGCTAAAATAAATGTTCCCGGGTTAAAAAGAGAAAACACAAAACCTACCCCTACATTACAAATGCAACAAAGCTGTTGTCATAATAATACGTCCAAAATGGAATCCAGCTCCACGCAGAGTTCCTGAACCGCTCTTTCAGAAGAAAAGCGTTTTCAGCCAGGCTCAACAAGTAGTGGAGGTCTGCGCAGCGGATGGCTTCACTGACCGGCACCAGCAAGTTAAACTCTGTGATCAAATCTGTTTGTGCGCAGTTGTACCCTCTCCATTAACTGCTCTCTCTCTCTATCTCTCTCTCTCTCCCTCTCGTCTGTGTGGCGTTTGCTGCTCGCTCACCCTTGCTCTAACCCTCTTTCTCTCTCTCTCTTGCTCTCTACTCTCTTTTTTTTCTTTTTTTTTTTTACAGTGAAGGCATTCTTTCAGGATGGCGCCAGGCAGCTCAATGCTTGCAGACAGCTGTGGCGCGACGCAACTTAAGGAGGGTCTGTCAGTGTCATCAGTTAAGGGGAGGGGCCTGCCCTAATTGAAAATAACGTAGACCAGGGGGGAGGCAGGAAGATTTCTTTCAGTGACCTCCTCCAAAAAGATATCATTTATATAGAACGTAATTCTTCTAAATAGGCCCAATAAAACACCCTTATCGTGCATAGAAACAAACAAAAAGGCTACACACATTGTTTTTAAAAAGAGGAACAATTAAGCATCTCCCCTCCTAAAGAAACATCTAATTAAAATAAAAGTAGTACAAAATAAAGCTTCTTTTTTGTTTACTACAGTTTGCATTTTTGTTTTACCAGCTTGTGTGCAGGAGAAGCAGCAGCAGAGCCTGTTGCTCTGGGCCAATGGCAGGTTGCGGGACATTTACACTCTTAAAATTGTGACAGTGCGTCCTCTCGCGGTGACAGGCACATTATTCTAATGGCAGATCCGAATTGAGCAGGCGCGGACAAGGACAAACTGGCAGTCTCACTGATCTTTAGACTGCGAAAATTAAATAAACTAAACCCTATAATATAGGCTTGTATTGTCTTTCAGTTAACTTACATGCATCTGAGCAATAACCATACCTCAGACACACAGGCAACAATGGCTCATGTCATTATTTATTAAGAAAACAGCGGGTTTAATGTAACGCCATAGAGCTCACAGGAAGTGATTTACACCCCCCCCCCCCCCCCTTTTTCACCTTTTTCAGCCTTGTCAGCTTAAACAAATTAACAACAACAATAATTACAAAATAAATAAAAAATCCCATTTAAATCAGAGAGGTGTTACTCTGTGTGTTCAATTTCATAGGCTACATGCACGATGCCTCGCAAAGGGGGGGGGGGGTCCTTGGGGAAGTATTTTATGTTTGAAGCCCAGTTTGGCTTCTCCATATTCTCTCAGATTGTGTAATATTGTGTGTGTGTGTGTGTGTGTGTGTGTGTGTGTGTGTGTGTGTGTGTGTGTGTGTGTGTGTGTGTGTGTGTGTGTGTGTGTGTGTGTGTGTGTGTGTGTGTGTGTGTGTGTGTGTGTGTGTGTGTGTGTGTGTGTGGGGGGGGGGGGGGCAGCCTCGGCGACGCTACTGGATGTGACGTCACCGCGGTGTTAAACAGTCAGGAAATGAGCGCTCACTCCCACTGAAGCTTCGGGTGCGCGCACGCCCTTGCACTACGACGCACTATAATATCAGGTTGGGTCGGTTTAATGTGGCTGCACCAAAGTGCATGAAATTGACCATCACTGATCTATAGTATTCATTATAAAAAGGCTTTATTTTAATCATCAGACATGTTTAACCCAAGGCCATGTGCTAAGGCGATGACTCCATTAGCTATTATTCATTTCATGAATTTTCTTTGATATCGAGGTTGTTCTGAGTGACTGAGCGAGATTTGGCAAAGCGTTGTAGTTTTCTCTCTTCAGGATAGCCCTATACCTGGAGAGGGGGGAGCGTTCCTCACTCATACAAACCTGAGACTGAACTTGGATGCAAACTGCTGTAGCTGCCATTGTCAAACTGTCAGCGGACTCGTGTATAGCCTCTTGAAAAGTATCGCGGAGCCATTATCCACAAAGTACCCGTTATAGGTGCTCAGAGGCAACACATGACGGTAAATGTAGCCTCAAATCCCGATTATGTTTGTGTGTTTGTTTCATGACTTGGATGTATCGAAGCTTAAAGAATGGGACATGGAAGCCATCCCATGTCTTGATTCCCTAGCCTCCGTGTCAATAACGCCGGAGCTTATTCAGCACAGAATACGACTGGCTATCTTAAAATGTTGTCATTGATAATCCCAACCTGTCGCTATATATGAGGAGGAACGAGTGGCTTCAGTTCCTTTTCTCTGTCAGTGTGTGAGTGTAAAGCGTTGCTCTATTTTTGAAGTTATTGGCACACAAATACAGAGCTGTTGTGCGTAAAGGTTGATTCATAAAAGTAGGCGAGGGGCCAATCGGGTTTCTTGATGGCAGAGATCTGATTATGTCAGCCAGCCGTGATTAAAATCAAAACATGGATGGCACAGTTCCTTTTCTAAATCACGGCTGAGAATTTAAGACGGGAACGGATTAAACCATTGCCAGTGAGGGGGATGTTTTAGATAACTGTGTGTGTGTGTGTGTGTGTGTGTGTGTGTGTGTGTGTGTGTGTGTGTGTGTGTGTGTGTGTGTGTGTGTGTGTGTGTGTGTGTGTGTGTGTGTGTGTGTGTGTGTGTGTGTGTGTGTGTGTGTGTGTGTGTGTGTGTGTGTGTGTGTGTGTGTGTGTGTGTGTGTGTGTGTGTGTGTGTGTGTGTGTGTGTGTGTGTGTGTGTGTACTTTGTCCCCCAACTTCCTGTGTGTGACCTCATCAGCAATTACAATCACTCTTTTGCCTCATAAATAATATTGTCCTTCCGCCAGCTGATTTATCAGAAGTCAGGCAGATACAGTCACACAACAATAATATATATTAGTAATACTAACAATAAATAAATACAATCAATAATGATAATACATGTTTAAATAAGCAGCACAAATAAATGTTGTTTGGAAATTAGAGCAAATACAATATACAGAATTGTACAATGTTATGAATATATTGTGTGTGTGTGTGTGTGTGTGTGTGCGTGCGTGCGCGCGTGCGTGCGTGAGTGATCAAAAGCTTTGGTGTCTGGGTTTTATCATATTTTGCTCACTTAATTTCAACCTAAACTGTACTTATGTTACGAGCATTTATTCATAAATATAAAATAATTTATATTGGCGAATACACACATGTGATATAAATGATAAAAACAGTAGAATGCTATATGTTTTGCCTGCTATAACAATGAAGATGCCCAGTCACCCACTATTTAAAATGATATCCGTAATCGTGATATGTTAAATGATCATACATTTTGAAACCACCCCAGCTAACCTTTATGTTAAATTTATTTTACCCTGTGAGTCATTTGTCACCTTACTAGTCTTTTCAAGAAAAAGGAGCTGCCAGCATGTGAACCAACTCTGCTTCTCAGAACAAAACGAGGGCGTCAAATGCTGCTTTGTTGAGCGCGTAAAACTTGAAGTGGATTTCCTAGAATGATTAAAAATGAGAACATAAGCCGTAGGATAAATCAGCTTTTACTTCGATTTAAAAAAAAGAAAAAAGACAGAGTAGCACTTCGTATGTTGTGTCATTCTTACCAACGAAAAAAAAAAACGGTCTGCCAATTGACTGATGCTTATCAGTGTCTATATCGCTCCTCGCCAGATGCACTGATGTAATCTTTCATTTAGCGTGCAGGGCCTTTTCACCTCGTAGATCCCCAACAGAAACAAAGTCATTCATATTTTTATCTAATTCATTAATTCTGCGTTAAACATGACACTCTTTTATTATCGCTAAAATGCCCTGAATTCTGAGCCTAAAGCAACATCTTAAAGTATGTGTGCCATAATAAAACAAATTCTGCCACACAATTCAAATGAAACCACATTCTCTATCTTTGTTTGAAAAAACAAACCATAGTAATAATGTTTGAAGGCAAAACAATATTTAATCCAACATAAATGACCAGTGTAGACATTTGTAAAACAGATACAAATATATAAAATACCGATTAGGATCAAATCAAGGGTGCGCCACGTCTCTTTGCATGCAGTAAGAGCTCTTGGCCCGTAACGTGTGATGCCCTTAATTTGGTATTCATTCTAACATCGGCCATATCAATACATATCGACCAAGACGAGATGGAGGAAACAAATAACAGAGGGGGGAAACGCAGCTTCAGCAAACTCAACTCCTTTTTTTACGACTGCCGGCAATAATCAGATCAATTTCACGGCTTCTATGGGATCCTGCTTATACCGCAAACCTGAGGTAATAGGTTGTTAAAAACCTCATCTGCGCTATTTTAGGGGGCCGGTTTTGATGTAGGTGGTTAAATATTTGAAGAAATGCAGTTAGCTGGCCACATTTTGTTGTACATATCAATCCCAAGTGACACAAGGGGAAACTATGGCTAATTATTACCGTAGCTAATTTCGCTCTCGGTGAAAAAAATAACAACTAACAGCTCACAACGACGTTAAAAGGCATCAATGGCGGACGTTGTGGACATTGTATTATCAACACCCCTTTTCGGTGCACACAGAGATAAATGAAGCGGCAGCTCCCTCTCTGGATTTAACGAAGTCCCGATTTCTTTTCGTTTTATTTTCATTTTACGCACACGTTAACCCCTTCGCAAAAGTTTCCCATCATTCAAAAACGAAATACAAAGCCAGCGAGTGAAGAGGTAGCCTATTGGACAGAGCATTACGGATGATGGAGAGCAAATCTTAATATGTAGGCTACTGACCTGTAGTGGACGCTGATCGGAGACTTTTTTCTGCAAATGTGAAGAAAGAGTGACATAGAGGTGGAGACGCCGATGGCATTTAGAGTTAGACGGAGAGACAGTGAGAGTGGTGCACGAAGAAGAAGAAGCAGAAAAACCCTCTCAGTGGTGGTGTGCGCCCTCGGTCCTGGAGTCACATCACCATATAACACACTGCGAGCAGAGACACCCGCACTGACTGTGAGTGCACACCAGCACTTCCGGGTCTGAAAGCATCACCGTAAGAGGAAAATAAACCCAATTAAAAGCTATAGCCACTTGTTGGTTTTTCTTGCACTATTTGTTTCTGACTCTTTTTATTATATATTGAAGACTATGTTGTATTCTTGGACAAGCCTGGGACTTTCATTGTCAACGCTGAAGCTATTGTGCACATGACAATACAACCTTTGAATGATTGCATCTAGAAACCAATGGGAATAAATTAGAGCGAAAGAATAAAACGTTTTTTTATTCAAACAGCCTTTTATATCAACTTTCAAAACAACACATATCCCATATACTGCTTTTCTTTTTCTTTTCTTTTCATGATAATATTTCCAAATAAATAAAGCTAACACCTGACCATGCCAGGTTATGCCTAAACCAAATATATATGCATCCTTATAATATGATGTCCATGGACAGTACATTAAGGGCATACAATAAAGAACATAGTTTTACATGTTTGAAATGTGGATATTAATGTAACTAATGTGTTATAGTTTGTCCCTGATCAAGGCAGAATTCAATGTGTTGTATTATGACTAATAAAACGCTGCCTGTACACGTTGTGCTCTGCAGATATTTCAGTTCTGCACCTCCTTTTGTGTTGCAGGAGCAGCCTTTCCTCCCCTCATGCCTGCCACAAAGGACAGATGAAGCCATAGCTGCTGCTGGTGTCTAATCAACAGCT
Organism: Pseudochaenichthys georgianus; assembly: GCF_902827115.2. Classification (NCBI taxonomy): domain Eukaryota; kingdom Metazoa; phylum Chordata; class Actinopteri; order Perciformes; family Channichthyidae; genus Pseudochaenichthys; species Pseudochaenichthys georgianus. The sequence continues at coordinate 14,230,250 of NC_047525.1, read as the reverse complement.
AGATCCTCGCCAAACTCCACAGCAATTAAGAGCTACATCTTAATAATGTGTAACCAAACAAATCTGAAATCTTTCCATATCGAAATGCGGGCTGAGGTTTGTAGCAGTTTGTTCTGAAAACAGAAAAAGCTTCCTTATGCATCCAACACGGAGCACATAGGCCTGCTAGCTGCTTATTGACACCATGGGTCATTGACAGGAGCACCAAGCAAATCCGATCCTTCTCTCTGTGAAATGCACTGAGGGAAAAAAGAGCGAGGAGGAGAGGAGAGGGAGGATGCTGCAGGCTCGGTATCTCTCACGTTGCGCCTTGACTCTTCGAAGGAGAATGTAAACTGATCACACCCAAATCTATCTTTGGGGAAGAAATTCAATTAAGGTAATAAATTAAAGATAATCGGCGCAAACGTTGTAGTATAAACTCACCAATGCCAAATATGTCTTTTTAAATCAATGAATTATTCAGTTTCCACGCAGCAGTGTATTTCGTTTATGGAATTAGTATTTCAATATCTAAATAGAATTAGAAAATCCATATAATGATTTATTAATCTGCTTTTGACGTAAATAAAGTGCCCTATTTCTGGGAATGATTAGCTTTTCCATTTCAATGCAAAGGTGAAGTTAATATGATAAATGCACAAATTGATTGCTTTGATACGAGCTAATGAAAAACAACAGTTAAACCATATTTATGCCGCAGATAATTAAAGCATATTATAGGTTTAATAAATAGATTAATTATGAGTGAAATAACGAGAATCAATTTGTTGTGTTTTGCAATTTAATAAGGGAGGAAACACATTTACATTTTTTGAAAGGGAGTGGATACAAAATGCATTTTTTTTAGAAAGGGGGGTGGGTGCAGATTGTGTGGAGTTAATTAATTGTAAATGGTGAGTGTGAACGGTTCGGGGTTTACGTTACGTTATTAGGCCACGCTGTAGGCCTATCACATTATGGGGTGTAGTCTAGTCTCCGTTTTGCACTTTATTCTATATCTCCGCTTGCTGATGTATATAATCTCAGCATCAGATAGAATGAGGAGTTAAATGTCACCTTTATATTCTGAGTAAATACAGCAGCGTGTTTTGGTTGCATCATGTTTTTTTCGAGTTAATTTTGCAGCAGCGCTTTAGCCTAAGCCACCTCTGCACCATGGCTTTTCTGCCCCGTTAGTGCGTAAACGGAGTAAATCATTTACCGTCACCCGCTTTTATAGCCTCGTGCTGTAGCCTACATTTCATTAGACACTTCCTACTCCAAATGTGAAATAAACGCTGCAGTATCTCTCTTTTTCTCCCTGCCTACATGATTCCTCGCTGTAAATGTCGAATAAGATGACCTTAATTTGAGACAAAACACCTCCAAAAATGTATGGGCCTCGCATTATCTATTTACTTATTTATTTTCTCAATGTGTTTTATTATTCTCGTCCTGTGCACCCTCCAAACGTTAAGCCAATGTGTGTGTTTTTTTCACACGGCAGCTTCTCCCTGCGATTTTATTTTTAAAATATTAGGCCGAGGTGGGGAGAATTATAAACGACTGTGCTCTTATCTGCTCCCTTCACGTATCCAGGATCACAGAAGCTGATTAAGAAAGAAGTCACAGCCAACGCTGGATTCATAATGATTTGGAATAATGAATCCTTATCTCCCCTCTGCAGATTATCAGCCTTTCAGCTCGCCATGTTTTGTTACATGGGATAATTTATTGCATCTAATACATCACAATGAATCTGATGGGGGAAAGTGATGGCCATGTTAGCAGAGAGGCTGCTTTTTTATATCCAGGGGCAATGAAATGCCTTTACGATTTTTAATTGGTAAAATATAAGGGGGATCTGATAAAAAAAAATAGTAAAAAAAAAATAGAAGCACCGAGGTATAATCTTGCCTGCTAGTGTTCCAGCAGCACTCTGCACTATAATTAGTGTGTCAATTTCAACCTGAAATTAACAGCATCGACCTGCCATCTCTGCCTCCGCCGGCGGAGTCAGCTAGATCCTAATTTCGCATGATTTATTTTTCACCAAGAAGAGATAATTAATCATAAACACTGAAAACAGTGCAGCAAAGTGGAGATAACAAAATATTTGCATCTAAAAAGATTCCATGAAGCTAATTCGTTTCCAGAACCCCCTCCATCCCGAGCCCACCTGATCTAGCTGCAGTTCTCATGAGTACCTCCATGATTTTTTTTTTGATTAATCTTTGGGTGGCGATGTGTCATTAATCACCACATAGGGTGGGGGGGGAGACATGTGGCCCCCTGCATAAATACCAGCTACAGTGTGGGGAACTGTAATTGTTGGATTTTGGATCATGTGCATGAGGCTGTCACTGTTGTTGGGAAATGTGCCATCTTTTTTATTATTTAAAGGGGAGGGAGGTGCAGCCTGTTAGCCTGACAACCAGCAGGATGCAATGTGCACTAGCTAATATAATAATAATATTAACTATATATTGGTTATTATTATTATTGGATAATCATTCTTTGTTTTGAACTCGTCCTTGGCACAGTGCCCGTGCAGCTCTGATTTTTTGGATGGCGCCAGCTATGTTTAAACTTGGGCATGCTCACCGTGCCAGGATACATTTGCATTTTATTTGCAGCTGTAATTAGCTGATCAGCATCTCTCTGTCTCTCTCTGCCCATCTTTCTTCTCATTATGATTGTGTGTTCCCACCGCCTCTTTCACTGCCTCCCCCGAATCCCTCATTTTCCAATGTCCTGGCAGCGCCACCAGATGTTTATCTGCTTTATACTCTGGGACACTGCCATGTCAAATAAACCGGGGATGGACACTTGCAGGCGGCTGGGTATCCAGGCAAGCCCCTCCTCCTCCTCCTCCTCCTCCTCCTCCTCCTCCTCCTCCTCCTCCTCCTCCTCCTCCTCCTCTCTGCTAAATAATCCTGGACTGGGTGGCCACTGGGAGTCCAGTCAGGGTTTCATATGGAGGAAAAAAAACAACCACATCACGTTGGTTATACTCCAAAATAGCCTGATTTAATTCACCCTGAAAGAAAATCCTTTGTCAGCCATATATAGGGCCGATGCTGCGGCCTGATACTGCAGATAGAGATGTGGAGATGAGCTTAATGAGATGCGAGGCTGGGGAGTTGGGGGACAAACATCCAGTCAGGAGTCCTCCCAGGAGACAGCAGCACAATGCGCCCTGCCTGTTATCTGTAGGGGAATGTACTCTCCCTTTAATGAGCAGTCGTTTATTAAAAACACACACTCTCTTAACCTCATAATTGAAAAGTGGCTTTCTCAGGAGCACCTCGACCCCCCACATTGCAGCTGCTCATATACAGTACAGCTATCTCACTGTAGATCACCTGTGTTGCAACAATCACAACAACACGTCAGAGGGTTTCACCGAGTCCCCAGTTGGCCATGATATACAAATATGTATCCACTGATAAGAAAACGCCACGATAGCAGATAACCTCCTCTTCCACTGCGTCAGGACTCTTTGTCTGTACAGTCCCAGCAATCCCTAAATATTTCATCAAGGCAGGGGTGATTTTTTAGTTCGCCCCGGAAATTAGCATCCTAGGCCTCCCTCTCCAAAAAGCAATACAATTTTGTATTTGATTTTGGAATATTGCTGAAAGAAAGCTCTGTGGCTAACACAAGTTTATGATACATACACGTTTTGTTCAACTGGATGATCTCCAAATATTTACACCACTTCAATGATTTTTTTACATAACTCTAATCGACAGAAACAAGAAGCTAATGTTAGGCAAAAGGAACTACTTCAGGGTCACATGACTTCACTGCTAGGCTAAAGGTGGCTAATGTTTGGCCTAATGGCATCTCATTTAGTAACTTGTTAGCAACCGCTGGTTTCATGACACTAAAAGCTTCAGACATTCACCAGTGGGGTATTTACCGACATATTTAATGTTGAAGAACAACATGTGAATCTCTTCAGCTTGTGATAACCAAGGCAAGGCAAGTTTATTTATATAGCACTTTTCAACACAAGGCAATTCAAAGTGCTTTTCCAAAAATTAAAGACATTAAGAAAATGGCATTTAAAATCAGTCATTAAAAAGAATAGCTAATAAAATAAACATTAAAAGAAAAAATACATGGATAAAAGTTACAGTGCAGTTTAAGATATGAATAGTTCAATTAAAAGCAGAGACAAAAAGAAAAGTCTTCAGCCTGGATTTAAAAGTAGTAAGAGTTGTAGCGGACCTGCAGGTTTCTGGGAGTTTGTTCCAGATGTTTGGAGCATAATAACTGAATGCTGGTTCTCCATGTTTAGTTCTGACTCTGGGGACAGAAAGCTGACCAGTCCCTGAAGACCTGAGAGATCTGGATGGTTCATCATTTAGCAAGAGGTCAGAAATGTAATTTGGGCATAAACCATTCAGTGCTTTATAAACCAGCAGCAGTATTTTTGAAATCTATTCTTTGACACACAGGAAGCCAGTGTAAAGACTTCAGAACAGGAGTGATGTGATCCACTTTCTTAGTGTTAGTGAGGACTCGAGCAGTGGCGTTCTGAATCAGCTGCAGCTTTCTAATATATTTTTTAGTGAGACCTGTGAAGACACCATTGCAGTAGTCGAGTCTACTGAAGATAAAAGCATGGACAAGTTTTTCCAAATCCTGCTGTGACATTAGTCTTTTAATCCTAGATATGTTCTATAGGTGATAGTAGGCTGATTTAGTAACTGTTTTAATGTGACTGTTGAAACTCAGGTCAGAGTCCATGACTACACCTAGATTTCTGGCTTTATCTGTTGGTTTGAACATTGCAGGCTGAAGCTCAGTGCTAACTTTTAAACGTTCTGCCTTGGCTCCAAAAACCATTACCTCAGTTTTATCTTTGTTTAATTGGAGAAAGTTCTGACACATCCAGTCATTGATTTGTTCAATGCCCTTACTCAGTGTTTGAATTGGAGCATAGTCTCCTGGTGAAATTGTTACGTAAATGTGTGTGTCATCTGCATAGCTATGGTAACTTATTTTGTTGTTCTTCATTATCTGAGCCATTGGTAGCATGTAGACGTTAAAGAGAAGAGGCACCAAGATGGAGCCTTGAGGTACCCCACATGTCATATTTGTCAACTCTGAATGTCAATTTGTATTTACCTATAGAAACAAAGTTGTTTCTGTCCTTTAAGTAGGATTCAAACCAATTTAGAACTGTTTCCGAAAGTCCCACCCAGTTTTCTAGTCGGTCTAGTAATATGTTGTGGTCAACAGTGTCAAACGCAGCACTGAGATCTAATAATACTAACACTGAGGTTCTGCCACTGTCTGTGTTTAAGTGGATGTCATTGAAGACCTTTACAAGAGCAGTCTCAGTGCTGTGGTTTGGACAAAAGCCTGACTGGAACACATCCAAACAGTTATTTAAATGCAAGAAATTACTCAACTGTTGAAAAACAACTTTTTCAATGATTTTACCTAGAAATGGCAGGTTTGATATGGGCCTGTAATTGTTCATTACTGAAGCATCTAGATTATTCTTTTTTAAGAGCGGTTTATTGACCACAGACCTTATTTCAGGAATCTTAAAACACATTCCAAAAACCTTGACTTCAACAAGGGCACTGGAATCGGTAAAATGCTAACTCATTCCCGGGTTTTAGGACTCATTCCTGCACCACTCTTTTAGGGGACTCCTTAAGCTGCTTTAGTCAATGCCTGTTTGTGGGGTTTTGGAGAAAAGAAAGAAAGGAGAGGAGAGACGGGGAGTGGGAGGAGGGTTTCCAAAAAAAAAAAAATGAATGAAAGAGTGGCTTGATTTCCCTCGCAATCCAAGGAACAAATAGCTAACATTTAACGTTTACACCCTGCCTGGAGACTCACTGGCGCTGCAGGGCCGAGCCGAGCCGGGCTAAAGTGTCCCGACAGTCTTTGGAGGGGTGTAAGTCTCGGGGTATCGGGTTCTCCAGATCCCCTTTAAATGACTGTCAAAGAGGCAAATATCAAATTGCATGGGGGTCTCACCCTCCCCGCCCCCTTGCACTCTTTTGCCAGCCTAGCACCAGTAGTGCGTTACTGTAATCCGATTACTTTTACAGGAAAGAAGGGATTTCCCGGGATTTCATTATTTATTTTCAACTTGTACATTAAGCTGTCATCATTGAGATTGAAAACAGACATCAGGCAAATATTAGGCTTTTAGGAGTTTTATTTTGGAGGATTTCTTTTAAGGTCACTTTTATCTTTATCCAATCATTTATCATGCGTAATACATTTGTAGAGTTTGCCGCACTATTTACTGAAGTGAATTTAAGACATAAATAATACAATAAAGCATCGAAATGAAAGTTATAATAAGCCATAAAGTTCAAATCATTACAATGAATTGAAATGAGAATAATAATGATTTTTGATTAACAACTGTGTTGTAATATCAGGCACATTAATGCAAAATCCAGAAAATAAAAGGTACTAAAGTGACAGCACACACAAGTGGTAGCCAAGGGTCGGGAGGTCACTTGATATTTTGCTTTTGCAAATGTGGCAGAAACATGTTATACACATCTATTTGCTTTATTATAATGCTATATATTAAATAGATAATGGTGTAGATGTGAAGACACCTGCAGCACTGTAGCTAATTATACAACGCATGTAAGATACATCTATTTTACCCTTCCAGCACAGCTTTCATTTGAGTGTGCTTTTATAAGAAACATTTGATCTAATAATAGTATATATCTTCTCACTGATTGTCCAATAGTGGAAAACAATATCACCCTCAGAAGAAAATCTGTTTCATCCCTTAAAAGGGCAGAAATCAGTGATGCTATTATACACACATTTTATCTACACAGATAAATACAAGGTTTTGAAATGTCTATACTAATTTTACCCACTCCCCACTTTCCCAAATTAGACACACCGCCATGTTGAAAATAACATCCCTTTTAACAGTGTATAGCCTTATCTACAGAAGGCCTATGCATTGTCATTAATCTTCACCAGGCTAATTAAATTAATCCATCGCCTCTTGGCATTGGAATATAACGACCACCACTAAATCCTCTGCAGGATAACGGATTTGTTTTTAAAGAGTTTTCTGCTTTAGTAGCAAACAGCACCAGGCAGGAGTCATTATCAAGGCCTTTCATATATATTCATATAACAACAGTTTAAGTACAATCATCAGACACTAAACATAAATTATTTATATTATACCTTACTTAAGTGTACACATCTAGAATTGGAGAGAGTTCATATATTATACAGAAACAATTACAAGCTAAAAAAAAAAAAACTGACACTTACAAAATACCTTAAAACTAATCCAACCCTCACTTTTAAATGGTTAAAACAATGTATTGCATTAGTGTAAACACTGCTTTCAAATTGGTAAGATATTGTAAACTCATATAAATGACAAATAAAAAATAATGGTATAAATTAAATAAATGTCAAGTCCCCAGCAATGAAGTGTTTTTAACCTTTGACATATTTGCTTTACATTGAAGACAGACGCAGGTTAAGGCATTTGTATAGTTATTCATCTCATTCCATACCTGAGGACCTATGCAAACCACATTAAAGCTGTTATATTTATGTTTTTTTACCCTATATAAGATTCATTTTTCCTGGTCTTATAAGTAGGGGGGAAATAAGTTGGGTCCCACGGTCTGTCGTTGAGCATAATTTACTACACAACACATTAAACAGGCGTTGTGAAAGAGTGTAATTTATTTTATATGGTAGCTTTTTAGGTTTCGCAGTGTGTTTCTCTGTAGGCGGAAGAAGGTTGCAGAGTTGTGGATTTGATTGACAGTGCGTCCGCGGGATCATGTTTAATCCCTGCCTCTCTCGAGCCTGCTCACAACTCATTTCACCACCACGAGATGGGGGACTCAGATGGTTGCCGGGGCAACGGCGATAGTGCTAAGCCATTTCCATTTTCTGTGAACGAAGGGGGAGGGGGGGGGGGACATTTGCAACAGAGGTCGTCACAAAGTCATTCACAAACACAGCAGAGGGTCTCATTACTCTGCAGATTACTCGTTACTTTACTCAGAAGTAATTGGAATTCATTGAATTATCGTTAGGGTCATCTTACTTTTCACAAAGAGTTTGAACAAGCTGAAACAGAATATACATGCAATACTGTCACAGTGCGGAATAAGAGGATAATAACAACCTTAAAACTGGACATTAAAGGGTCAAACTTGTTAAAACTGACATTTAACGCTTTTCCTTCCTGTCTGTTCAGCGACCGCCTCCATCAGCATCCAGTGAGGACGTGCAGGAGAAGGTGAAGATGAACCGGCCTTTCTGATCAAAGCGCCGTCTAAAGCTCAAGGCTGGCCTTCTTACTCGGGTATGTTGCTTTATTCTGAGGACACACACACACACACATGACACACACACTTTGAGCGGGAAGGTCTTCGCTTTCAATCAGTGTGCACAAACCTGCCATCTTTCTTTTTGGCTTTTTAAATCGACTTCACCTGCATCTGGATCGTGCGCCGGCTCCCCGGGGTGTTAATGCGCTGCTTGTTAGTTTTAATTAAGTCACCTATAGCCCAGTGATCACCGAGATCAAGGGCAGTTTTTTTAAATAAGAAGCATGGCGGGCCTCCAGTAGACTGTTGGCTGCAGCTCTCCTTCACCTGGCTTCATTCATTCAGACTGTCTTTGCCCTTCGGTTGACACCCCTGTCAGAACACAGCCCACTTCCCTCTCCTCACTTTGTCCTGGCATCTGTGGTCTCCTCATTTTTATTTTCGCAACTTCTTTTCTCAGCGCAGAGCTACGGGCGTCTGCAGTTTATTTGGTCTGTGTCTACACGATAAAGAGGAAAGTTAGGTGAAGGACAACAATCTGCAGGAGGAGACTGATCAGGAGGAAAATGATAATAAGGCTAAAGAGGTATCTCTACGCAGCACATTGTTGAAGAGTTTGCATGTCGCCTATGAGGCTGATTAAATTAAGCCACATCCAGCAGGGTTTTTTTTATTTAAATATTGAATATGCAAACATGTTTGACAACGAATAGTGTAATTTCAGAGGATGCTTTAGGCCCCTCTTTAAAGGAAAAGCTTTCAAAATATTCCAACTGCCCTCCTTTCACATCACATTCCCAGCAGCTCCTGAAAAGCTGAAGTTAGAAAATAGTTGATAAAGAAAAGAGGAGATCCACAGGCACAGGAGATATAGAGGAGATGCTCTCGGGCTAAATAAAGCCTGACGCAGGCAACACATCTGATGAAAGGTCGGGATATTGTTTCAAGAGCAAGCAGAATGAAACTATTAGTTTCAGATTGTTGAGGCAAAATGGGTCTTTTATGCAGTTTCAACTTCAAGAAGAACGTTTATCAAAGAAAACAGCCACCAGATTTGGATTGGCTGTTACGTCACAAGATATTAACATGTCATGAAATCATGCTGTATTCAGTCGTTGATATGAAATAACTTCTTAACATGGATGTAAACAATGCAGGATGTAATTTATTAAATCGGTATATTGGATTTCTAACATTTTATGAGGAAAAAAATTAAGAATGTAAATATGTTGTTTACACAAAAACTTTGCAGGGGCAGCTTATCGTGAGAGCTAACATAACAACAAAACTCGTTTCTATTTAGACTTCCTTCTCTAGGAATTAAATAGAATTTCTCTTTTGCCCTGCAAATGCCTCAGAGTATTAACTATGATCAAAGATACAAAAGATACAAACCTTTCTAAATCCAACTGAAACACAGTAGTATATTGAATAAAGCCTTTTAGATTCAAGGGAACCTGATCAATAATTCCAAAAGTACATTAAACCGTTTTAATTGTGATTCCCGAAATATGTTCGCTCTGCTACATTCAAACATAAACACTGAGGACTAACATAGACAGACTTTTGTAACGTTCAGGCCCCAGTAGACACTTAGCCCGCTGCTCATTAGACACTATCTGATATCCATCACAAACTGTTATCCATGAAAACAGATTCTGTTATTGTTTGATCTCCTTGACCTCAAAGTATTTCTTCCAACGAAAACAACAGGTGGAAGATGAAAGGTGTGAGGTTAGACGTCAGAAGGTGCGCTGTTGTTTTTGTGACTCAAGTCCTACCTTTTAACCTCGCTTAAACTCGGAGGAATCTTCCTCTTGATGAAGTGCTTCCTCATTACAGCCAGGTTGGCTTTTTAACCTGTTTCATGATGAAAAGGAGAAGCATATCCAAGGTAGGGAAGATAAACTGCATTTTAACTTTTGGAGTTCTATACGTAATCCAACATACATCGGCACAACATGTACAGGCTTAACTGATTTTGCTTCGCAACATGAGAGGAAAATAATCAGCAATCAGTACCAAACTCATGTGGAAATCATTCCTTATCAATCGTCCACCATACAGAGGCAAACTGCTACCGTCTGGCTGCCTCAGCTTGTGTCATTTTACAAGAAAACGGGAACAGATCGTAAAAAATAAAAGCTGTAATTTTCCTTTGATTGGTCTTATCATAGAGCAGTGATCTCAGATTGGTCTGACCCGTCATTAACTCACAGCGAAGAGGCATTTCAACCAAATCATGAATGAAAGACTGGACAATATCCAAATGTCCCAATCAACAGAAATAACCTCTGGTGAGGAGATAGCAACAAAAGCAGGTCACCTTTTTTTTTAGTATTCAGGGATGTCAATTTATCTGGTGAGAAGTTGAAGGAGATGGATGAAAGAGGAGACAGAGACTGAATAACTAGAAGCCCCCACAGGCATCTGCCACTCACCCGATGCAGATCCAGTTTGATTTTAATTCCTTTAATACTTGATTGTATTATGTGGAGCGTGATAAAAATAAGTCACTGTTTTCAGCCGAGAGCAACAAAATGTCAGTCAGCCAAGATATGCTAAAAGGCTTTCTGTGCTTGTGGCGGAGACACACAGATACAGAGCAGATTATGCTTTATTAGCTGTTCATGGGGACTTAATTGTGAGATCAAAGTTAACAGTGTTCCATCGGTGCGAGGCAGAGCAGATTTCATTAGGCTGAGAAATATCAGTGCAATAATAATGTCATCTGCAAACAGCAAGTTCACAACTCAGAGGATCTTAACAACTCTTTTTGGACAATTTTGAACAGGAAATTCAACCGCATGCAGCCATTAGGAGGGAAAGATGTATGAAGGATGTACGCACACTAACAAAAAAAAAAGTTTCTAATACAGAAGATATCTCTAAATGACAAATGCAATCAGTTTTGGCATGATGGCTTCATCAGAATAACATGTTTTATTAGCCTGTTAAGCCCTGAACCTATTTTACAGGCCTCAGGCTCGAAAATGACATGCCGAGAATGAATGACTATATCTTCACTTCTAAAAGGGGTATATGAATAATCTTTTTTATCAAAGCAATGATAGACCTGTCAGTGTTTCCCACAGAATTTGATTCTATTTGCCCCGGGCAAGAAAAGCCAAAGGCCCCTTAACCTATTCGGGTGGTCCACGCATCCACCCCCCTCAAATAAGATAATACATGCGAGTTCATGGCTAGACAACGTTCTTGTTGCTCTGTGTAGCATTGTTAATGAGTGAGACACACCGGAGTTGAGGAACTGTGGGGTTTATTCTCCCAAAAATATAATTTACAATTTAGGCATTTAGCAGATGCCTTATTCCAAAGCGACTTACAATGACCAATTACAGGGACATTCTCCCTGGAGTAACTGAGGGCTAAGTGCCTTACTCAAGGGCACACTAGTAGTGGTGTTCCAGGCGGGATTTGAACTCGCAACCTTCCGATCATCAGCCCACCTCACTATCCATTAGACCACAACAAAAAAAAGAATTAAGAAAAAAGAATAGTAATAATATCTTTTTTTTTTATGAGATCCATTTGTGGTGGACGATATTTAATTGTGGCGGCCCGCCACAAATAAATCAATGTATGGTAAACACTGCCTGTGAGTTGGCTGTAGAAGTGTCAGAATCAGTTTAAATGTTGCTGTGTCAGAGTAAATTCAGATGGAACATAGTACAAAAATGTAAATTATAATCTCCGCCTAAAAAAACCGATTATTTATAGTGAAAAAAGTGCAGAAGGAAACATTCATTGAAACTCAGTGTGCTGCTCTGTGATGCTAGGTCAAGCAGATACTTGGCATCTCAACTTTGGTGCAAGTTCATCAATGTTTGGGGTCAGGCTCTAAGCTGAGGAAACCCTCAGCATTGAGTGAAGGTGTGCGTGCAATATACCGGCGGGCCAGATCTATTAATAAAAAATTGTCCTGCGGGCCGAAATTAAATCCACCAAGGGCATGATTTGGCCCCCGGGCCTTGAGTTTGACACATGTGATTTAGAGCCAATAGAATCGAGGGGCAGTTAATAAATCTATGTAAACATTACCATTGGTCTGTTAGAATGACGCACACACACATGTATGCCCTAAAGCTGATGCCCCGGACTGCAGTGCTAACCATGCTAAGCTGTTTATTGCCATAAATGTAATGATGGATTATCAGTAATAATTTCACACAGAGACATTGGATTAACCTTCAGCAGCGTTGTTATGCCCTTGAACACAACTTTTGATCACAAAACAGCAAAGGTAAGACCTAAGACATTATTGTTTATTGTTTATTGAAACCGGAAAGTTGTTTTCTTGCTCTTTCCTGGCTGCTAGTTCAGTACGTTTTACTCGTCGTACAGTGATGAGATTTACACATATGGAATCTGTGGAATCTCAGTTTTCATATGATATGTCGTTTGTGCAGATAGCATGACTTAGAAAATATCGTTTTTGCCAGTTATGTGCTAAAGTAGCCGTTAGCACCGTTAGCCCGTTTCGCTAAGTGCTGATTTAGACGCTTGGTGTTGGACTTCTGTTCCGTTTAGGTAAAAATTGTTGAGTTTCTTATGCAGTATGCATCATTAATAGGTTGTTAAATGTTTAGAAGCCCTGAGACGCTGTTTCTTGCAAGATTTTGCGGGCTTAACAGGTTTTAGAAAGGCTAAAAGGAAACCCCAGTTAATGAAGATATGTTATAACACGTTAACAATAATTAAGTAACAATAATCCAGTTTAGAAATACTCCGTCAAGTAAAACACAAAGATGTAAGTTAATAAAAATTGTGCAAAAATAATGTTATTCAGTGTTAAAGCTATCCAATGCTGCAAGTAGAATGCAGGAATAAGTTAACTATGTACATGTAAGATAGAATAAGAGACAATATAATCGGTCATTTTGCAAATGTATTTCTCAAAGACATTGGCAGTGAAATCAGCATCCTGTCTCTGGCTGCAGGTTACGATGTGATTGACAGGATACAGACTTACATGAGACCCTCACAGGAGGAGAGGCAGACTGTTGCCGTGGCGTTGACCTCTTGTGACCCCTGCTGTAACGGGCCGGTCTCAGATGCCCGACTCCTTTTTTACGTCTTATCTGACCGCCAATGTCCTTTCTGCCACCTCAAACATCACGCACACACATATCGGATTACTAAAATACATTTATAACACTCAGTAAAGTCAGCTGACAGCTCTCTGAGTATAATGAAGTACATTTACTCAAGCACCGTAACTTAAGTACAAGTTTTAGGTACTTTGTTATTTTACTTATATAAGATAAGATAAGAGGACTTTAGCTTGTAACATATTTCCACAATTTGTAACTGCAAAAAGTTAAATAAAAGTTCTTTATACTGTTGAAATGTCCATTCCAGACCAAAAATGTAATTTGAGGTTTATTTTGTAGTATTCTTTTTAAATGTTCGCATATTATTAGGTTGAAAATTGATGGAAAACTTAAAACGGCAAGCCTTAAATACACCAGAAGTTCTTCTTAGTAAAAAACGTTTTTTTAAGGTGAACACAAAACTTCAGAATATATCTAATTTGTTGTTTTCCGAACTGCTGGATTCAACCTGTTGCAGCATCAGGACATATTGCTTACATATTTAGTTTGTTTTTGAGCTTGTCCTTATTTGCTTTCCAGCCTGTATATTTAAGGTTAGGTAATAGGGTTATTTAGGGTATTTGTTAGCAGTTCAAAACAAAATGTAAAAGTAACCCCCCCCCCCCCCCCCCACACACACACCTCTGTTTGCCCTCATTGGACACACACCAGAGGCTGCAGCAGGTGATAGTGTTATACAGTGTGTGACAATGAGGCTAAATGATGGTGAATCAAAGAGAATCAGAAAGAGGGTGCAGATTGAGGGAATAATAGTGTTGTGTCACTCTGCGGTTTGGGACGAAAAGATGAAATGGGCTTTTAGTAGTAGAGGAAACTGAGGGAATCAAACACTTCCTGGCTTTAAAGTGGAAACAGCGGAGACTTCCTCCCTCATGCAGGTAGAGGAGGCACCATGAGGGAGGAACAAAGAGGCAGAGTCTAAACACCAAGCTTTACGCCGTCACCATCCCTGTCTTGGAGGACACAGAGTGTGTGTGTTTGTGTGTGTGTGTGTGTGTGTGTGCTGGTCGGCCTCTCTTGGGGTGGTAACACACACCGCGCCGGTGCCGTTTGGCGGGGGGGCAAGAGGCTTTGCGGCAATTTCTGTGGAGCTCATTCCACAACCGGTCACAGGGTTAAGTGCCGCAGTCATACACACATGCAGACACACACACACATATGAACACTGGAGCCATTGAGTCGAATGTACAGAGCAGACGCCACCGGAGTGGGGTTCCTCACACACTCACAAACACACACACACACAAACACAAACACACACACACACTAGAGATTGACCACACAGGCTGCAGAAGCGTTATGACTAACATCTTTTTAATTTTCATGAATTTCCGAGTCACTGTAGACACTGTCCTGATATAATTAGAAAAGCAAGGAGCTGTTTAATGACTGTTGACCTATACTTAAAGGGTCGTTTCACTCAAAATATAAACTTTTTTTCACTTAACTCGAGTGATGTCGGCCTAAAGAAAGCATTCCCATACAACGCAAATTACAATTACATTTGATTTTAACATATTTCAAATTCTTATCAAAGTCCACAGAAGTATATGGAGGGGGTTTGGGTGGATCGATGGGTCAAACTTTTCTTTTAATTAATTCCATTTACACTAAAAAAATGTTTGTTTTATTAGACCTTACCAATATTTAGTTGAGTTTGATTTTACAACTTTAGCCGTGTTAAAAACTGCGAACAAACTCCAAGAGAACATTTCTCAAAACCTAATTGCAGTTTAGTTGTAGGAGAACGCAATTTAGTTGGATAAATCGGTGGCAGAGACAGGTATATCAGAACCATGGCAATTAAAACCAGAGTATTTGTTTGGCTAAATACTACTAGAGGTAAGTGAGAAAATATGTTTTTATAATTTGGGTTAAGGCCCTGTCACACTGTCCCGAAATTGACACCCGATGGACACACAATAAAGGAAATGTTCAAATTCGGCTGTGATCGTAGCAACATCGGGACATTCGTGAGGGCATCTAAGCCATCGTATGACCGCCGGTGGAGTTTCTCAGGCTCCGGCAGCAACTTCGTGAGCGGCAACTTCGTAAGGCACTCGTGAGGGCATCTTGTCAAATCGTGACATCTTCGTGTTATCATCGGTGCATTCACATTCACTCTGATCGGGGCGAATGCCCGATGGCACCGAGGATAACAAGATGCCCTCACGATGGCCTTACGAAGGGCAAAATTGACACACGAATTCAACACGAAAATGAACCTTCGCAAGGTCCTTCGGCAATTTTTTGGCATGCCAAAGATTTTGCCTCCGCTCACGAAGTTGCTGCCGGATCCTGAGAAACTCCGCCGGCGGTCATACGATGGCTTAAGATGCCCTCACGAATGGCCCAATGTTGCTACGATCACAGCCGAATTTGAACATTTCCTTTATCGTGTGTCCTTCGGGTTGTTTTATTGCACAACAAAATCATGTAAATATATTATGTAAATAACCCAATTTGTGTTCTGTGAAACTAAAAAGGATATAATATATTATTTTGAAGGACAGTTGACAGGAAATTGTTGTTGTTATGGAAACAACATTACGGAGAAAACGTAATATTTTCTACATATAAAGACGGATAAAGTAAAGAACAAAGTCTGAAGATATCAGTACAGTATCATAGTACTGTAACATAATTGTTTTTGGTACTTTCGTTGCAGTTGTATGTCTTAAATGTAATGTAAATGTTGCCTTCGTGTGTGGTTCGGGGCCATCTTCGTGCGAAATTCACAATTCCATATTCGTGTGTCCATCGGGTGTCAATTTCGGGACAGTGTGACAGGGCCTTTAAGGAACCTTTTAAAGCCAAATACATCAGGTCAGAACTGAGAGGTTAGGTGACACAAATGTTGTTCATGTCTTTACAGTTTGACCCAAAACATGTGTTTATCTTAACAGTCAATGTTCTTAGTAAGTGTGCGTGCACGTGTGTTAGTGTCAGAGACATCTACTGTAGCGGGCAATATCACAGAAGCAGTTTTAAGTACTTTGTTTGGTGTTTTTTAAATAATGTTTGTGGATAGATTGTTACACGTATTTTGGTCTATACTTGTTTCTGATTGGCTGGCAGGTTTTCAACACTTTAATTAAATCAAATACCCTCCATTGCCAGTTTATTAGGCCATGTTTTGTGTTAATTAACTGCAAACAGTTTGAACCCAGCTTGTTTTTGTTCTGCCTTTGGGTTGAGTGTCTAACGTTGTAGTGTGATGATATTGCATTAGATGACATTACATGTTGGCAGACACTATCATCAGTACATTCAACCTCCATAAATACCATCTAAGTGTGTTGAAACTGAAAATAATGGGCTCTATCCTTTTTGTGTATCGGGGTGACATACAGTAATGTCTGTTATTTCTTGCTGTGACATAAATCTGTCACTGGATGAAGTCATAGTTTAAGAGGTTAAACAGCAATACTAATACTGTTACATGTACAAAGTATTGATTATATAGCCATTTTTATTGAGCAGATTACGCAGACGGATGTATCAAAGTGTTACAGTTGCACTGAGATGCGATACTATTACAGACCTGCAGCAGGATGGGATTTGGTTGGATGTGTTGCTGCTCCAGTGGAAGCTGGTGTGGTGGTGTAGTTTGGCGGGGCTGCAGAGCATCTGTCTTTGTGTCTTTGTGTCTGGGGTAAACCCCTGCTGCTGCCGAGCTTTTGTCTCTTCCTGATCGGCTCTAATGCTGCAGCACTAATTGTTTAACACAGAAACACGTCTTTTCTCCCTTTTAATGTTTTTGTTTTTATTGTCGTCGATGCATTTATTACAAAACCTTTGTGGATTTTGAACACACGCCTCCCTCCATCCCTCGCCCCTTCCCCTCCCTTCTTCTTCTTCATCATCCTCTCTCTCTCTCTCTCTCTCTCTCTCTCTCCCTCTCTCTCTCTCTCTCTCTCTCTCTAAAATGCCCGCCCTGAGAAAGAAAAAAAAAAGAAACTGTGAACATCAGCAGAAAAACGGATGTCTGGCAAGTTGCATCATTTTCAAAAACAAACAGTGTGAAACCGTGTTAGCCAGCCTATTAGCATATATACATAAAGACCGTGTGTGCGTGCCCGTCTCCAAAATAAAAGGAAAACACAAAAAGAGGCGAACGTTACTCTCCGCTACCCGTGACGGACGTTTCTCAAAGAGATAGCGCTCTGGGTAAACATGTGATCGTCGCAGATCCAATCAGCTCAAACAAAGGGGATAAGCAATGGAGCTGGGTGAATTTGCTCATGTGTGTGTCTGTGTGTGCACTGTAATATAGGTGTGCATCTGTACCATAATGTGTTGTTCGTCGTAAAAGTGCAGAAGAAAAGAGAGAAAGAGGGAGCCAGGCACCACTGTTATCATTTGCATCATAATGGTACACTGATATGAATAGTGCTGCGTAGATGCTAAGCTCTTAACGTGCATGGAAATTGCTTACCTTCAAGTAATGTGTCGCCACATTCATGCTTATGTGCGTATTGTTTCGTGGTTTCATCATACTTTTTCTCATAACACAAAAAAGGAGTGATTTATAGACCGCTGAAATAGGTAACAAAAAGGGAGAAATGTAGGTGAATCTTTTTTCAAGTTTGATTTCAAGTTTGAAATGAACTGTCAAACTTTCGTCTCAAGGAGACGAAGACAGAGATCTGTCAAGGCTGTCGTCTTGACTAGACTCTTTGGAATTACCTGCCGTTAAAGATCAGGGCCAAACCCTTTTCTCTTTCTGAACCTTTTGTTATAACTCACAATGTAAATCCAGTTTATCACAACCTGGATTCAGGTTTTTCGTATGTTTGTCCATGTTCCGGCTGCTAGGAGAACATATTACTCCTTCAATGCTGGAAGATCTTTTCCAACAGGGTTAGGGTTAGGCATCATGAGTAAACAGACATGACAAAAAACAACATGCTGATGTCTAGCAGGTTTAAGCTTAACATAAATGTAGCTTGTTAGCATAATAACATACACTCACTACAAGGGGACTCTGAGAGCACAGACTTCCGCTAAGGCCAAAGGCCCTTTTGTGGCAATGTTAACAAAAGTGAAAGATATTTGTGTGTATTCACAACGTAATTCGTGTCCACACCGAAACTCATAGGAGTCTTCCTTAGCCCATGCCAAACCTTACCTCCAAGTTTCATGGAAATTAAGGACAGTTGTATTGCCGGTATCCTCTTGACAAACAATGGTGGTGTTGTTATTTTGACAGGTATTTGGTGCTTTCTGATCTGATGCTGGCACAAGAGGGACATGAATACAAAAAATGTATGGCAAATCAATCAGGAGATGTTAAAATATTTCAGTCTTGAATCTAGCAGTGAACAGACCAACAACTGCCATCACTCTGGTGATAGGGCTAAAAACTGTAGATATTGCACCCAAAGTTTGAAAAACAGGACTGTCCAGGACAATCATAACCGATTGAAATGAAAGCCAAAACATCAGAAATGTGACCCAAGTTCTTTTTTACTTCTCTGTTTGAGATACTTCTTTCTGTCTCGCTGATTTTAATCATTAGCTTTAATATCTTTGTGATGATTAACGCAGTGAATTTTGAAGAAGTGCCACAGAAATCAAGTAGAATTTTCCATTGTCAAAAGGCGTGAAAACATTAGAGGACACATCCAAAGACACAAAGTATTCAACAACGGGATTCCCCCCTCACTCCACCCTGTTTCCCATCCAACCCCCCCCCCCCCCTCTCCTTCCCTTTAGTACCCACCTCTGCCTCCTCCCTCCATCATCTCCCCAGGAGGCGACAGAGGCCCTGTACATCCCTGATAAGACCTTCTCGGAGGGACAAAGAAGGAGGGGGTGGAAGGGGGGAGTGGGGTAGGATGGGTGTTGGTGGTGCTAGTGGTAGAGAAAGAGTGGGGTTGGGGGGGGGCTTCAGGGTCACCTCAATGGCACGCTCCTGATAGCGCTATCAGCTTATGCTAATCACCAGCTAAGTGTTTCAGGACGAGAGGGAGCGGCGGGGCGCTATCCTAAAACATGCGCCTCCTACTTAACCTGCGCCATATCGCGATGAGCCCGGGCTCATTCAAACAGCCGGCACTCTTTATTTAAAGAGTGACAAGACACAGAGAGAGAGCGCGAAGGTCCAAATTGATTAATCGTGACACAAATTGATGTTAAGCGCCATCGCAGATACAGCTCCTCTCTTTTTTTGGGGGCTTTTTCAGGGTATTGTTCTGCCAATAATGGCGAGGATGGAAGGGGTGTCGGAGCCACTTTGGATGTCTGGCGTGAATACGGATTGTGTAATGTAATGTAAGGTGCCATTGTTACCTGGGCTTACTGTACATGACAGGTGAAAGATAAAGAATAATGCGGGCCAATCTACCCTTAACCTATATTTCAAGATGAAAAACTTGGTTGATAACCGCACCTCAGAACAGAAGATTTAGATACAAAGTCCATGTGAAAGTAGAATAGGAGACTTCCAAGTCTAAGAGAAGCATTTACCTTACCTGAAAACCTTTGCTCAATCACTCAATCACTTATTTCTCTGATGTATGCTCAGCTCTCTGGTCTTTCTCTGCTTTTAGTCAAACTAAATTCCTCTGTAACTTCATGCCTTTATCTGCAATGTGCATAGGTTTGGGTTCAGAAAGAAGGGGAAGAAGTATTCAAATATTTTCCCTGCAAAGATGGCAATAGTACAATGTAAAAAAAAATACTGTTACAAGTAAGGCATTCAAAATGCTTCAAAGAAGTCTAAAAGGATCAAAGTAAAAGTGCCCATTGTGCAGAATGGTCCATTTTAGAAGAAAATAATTAGATTTACAGTACTGGACCATGTAATTCCTTAATGTGTACGTTAATATGCTGTAATAAAAAAAATGCTACTGATGAGTAGCTAAACCTAAAATAATATATCAGTATTTTGTGGTGGATTCATATTTTGTATCAATAATGATCTAAAATGTATCCAAAGCAGTCAAACATAATGATGTGAGTACAATATTTGCCCCCAAAATGTAAAAGGAAAAGTAGAAAAGTATCATTAAAGGGAAATACTTAAAGGGGACCTATCATGCAAAATGCACTTTGTGATGTCTTTTATACTTAAATATGTGTACCCGTTGCGCCGGGGAACTCACGCAGCGTCAGAAAATACAACCCTCTCTCTTTTCCTCCGTACCCAAATCTCTAAGAACAGGGCTACAACGAGCGGATACAGATTTCCATCCGCTGTGACGTGTCCATCCACTGTGACGTCATGGACCCAAAGTTGCTATCAGAAACAATGGCTGACGTGTTTTGGACGTAATCTCGTCTGTGTTTACATTAGCAAGCCTCGCTAACACTCAGAGCTAATCTGTACTGTGTAGAGTACATGTGTTTAGAAAGCAGGAAATAAAAAAAGAACTCGCCTTGTGATAAACCTGCAAGAGAAAAAGCATTTGAGCTCCATACTGTTTCAGAAATAATCCTTGATGTGGTTTAGAACAGGATGGCGTTTTATCACAGCAGAATTTAACTTTAGCTCCGGTAAAATTCTGATCAGGCATTAGCTCCGCCTCCTCTTTTCTTTTTTTCAAGCAAAGGACCCAAAATCCGCGTTTCTCTAACAGGGCTTCAAAAGAGGGGTTTGAGCAGTATGAGGCATGGCTACAATGGGTGATCTGTTTGGTATTTTGAAAAAAAAACTTCACAGACATGTTTTATATAGGTATGGCCCTACAATATATGTTTCAAATATAGCATAATAGGTCCACTTTAAGTAAAGTACAATTGCCTCAAAATGTTCTCGTACCTGTGATACAGTACAAGATCTTTGACATTAAAAGCCTTCCGTAAAGCCCAAGCCCTTACATCTTGTTTCCTTTAATGTGAAAAGTCTAAAGGAAGTGCAGCTTTCCTGTAAAAGTAACAGAGGTCCAAAAAACAGCAAAGAATAAGATGATTGTACATTTTATTCAAACTGGCCTTTATTTTATTTTGCTTATTTCAAACCTTTACATTTTAAATCCTCGTTGTTATGAACTCACACTTGTTTGGAGCAACTGGACAGTAAGGTTCTGGAGTAAATTAAACCTGAAGTTGATCAATTCAGGGGGGACAAAACTACGCTGATCCCCCTCGTCCCCTGTGGAAATTACTCTCTTGCCATCTCCTGAAAACTGGCTCCCGGTAAACCCTGAAAAGGAAGTTTTGTGCGGCGCTATATCTCCTCCTTCCTCCCATTTCCAACTGTGTTTTCTCCTCCTTTCCTCAGTCTCGACTCCTGTTTAGATAGAGGAGCTTTGAGGAACCCGGGGGACAGGAGGTGAGGTCCACAGATAGAGGGCCCCATTGTGGTCCAACGGGAAATGCATTGTAGCTGGATTTGTCCAGTTTTATGTAAAAGCAATACTCTTTTCACCTGAACTAATACAAGCTGTGGCGTAAGCCCCTTACTGCCATGTGCTGCATTTTTCCCCTAATCTCTCTGGATTCAGCAGCGTCCCCACATACCTCAGGGCACTCACTGATAAAGCCTTAACTCTATACTCCTCTCCCTCTCTCTCCCTGCACTCACCCAGCCTCCTTTGCAGTCTCTCGCCCGTCTGCTGCTTCCTCCTCTTTTCTCTTTCCCAGGACACCGATGAAGCAGCCTAGCAACAAATTAAAGTGATCAAGAGATTTAGAGGAACGAGGAGAAAATCACTTTGTGAATTCCATCTAGGAGAGGAGATGAGAAATGTTGAGGGAGAGAAGAATAAAGAGGAGAGAGAGGGAGACAGGGGGATTTCTGAACTTAAATCAACTTCGGCATCGTGTGCCATTATGGGGCTACACACACCATGTTCAGATACACGCTACTGAGAGATTCCCGGGTCAAATGTCACACAGAAATAATACCCAAGTATATTCTTTCTTCCCCTCTGTACACCTTAAATAAAAAAGATGACAAAGTACACAATCATCACCTTACGAAGTGAGAAGATATGTCGAATTTCTACTGCCCTATCCATGGGGAGCTTGTTCCATCATTTTGTTGCCAGGATCAGGTTAGACAACTTTAACCAATACTCAGATTTGTTGTCATGATTATAATAAACCAGTGTTGGCGGTTGTTAGGAATAGGGATGTCAACCAAGGTTTCCTTTTTTCAAATATGGACACTTTCTGAACTGCCGTCTTTATGGTTAGGGTCAGGCAACTAAAAGAAAACATTTCCAAATATTGTTTTTAGCATATAACTAACATCTAAAAGAATCAATGTCTTTACGCTGCTTTTAATTGAACTATTCATATCTTAAACTGCACTGTAACTTTTATCCATGTATTTTTCCTTTTAATGTTTATTTTATTAGCTTTTCTTTTTTAATGCTTAATGTCTTTCATTTTTTGTATAGCACTTTGAATTGCCTTGTGTTGAAAAGTGCTATATAAATAAACGTGCCTTGCCTTGCCTTTACTTCCACAAATCAGATAGACTTCTCTCTTCGAGATTGCTGAGGTCCCATAAGTCCAGTGTCAAGTGTATTTCCTTAAGATGATTTTATTGTAGTATGTTATGTGCACATGTAGTGTATTGAGAAGGCAACCCTATTTAATTCCAAACCGCAGGGTGGGTTGAGCCTGTTCCCTGCAGTACATTAAAGAACAGTAATTAAGTGTCGAGTGTGAAGTTGTTTCGATGAGCAGTAGCCTTCTTGAAAAAGCTTCAAGCAGCAAGGCCAAGCGATTACTCCTTCCCCATCAGGCATGTTTTGAACGGCAATAGAATAGTTAAAACAAATGACTGGAAAATGAGGACAATCCTCCTCAAGCAGTTGGGAAGTTGACCTTAAAGTAATGGGACAATAAATCATGTTTTGGTGATGATGGGAGATTTTCAGGGCATTTCACTTTTTTAAAGCCTCGAGGCGGGGGTTCTTAAATGTATTTGAATTTCACCACGTCCAACATCAATTCTATTATTTTTTTTTAATATAAATAGTCTTCTTCACATGTATATTCCTACTATTTTAATGCCTACAGCTCTTGTGTAAGTGCTTTCCACACCTGACCAACATCAACTGTGAGGAAAAGCTCAAGCTGTAAAAAATAAAAAGGACATATGGCATTTTGATTACAAGCCTAATCCTGCGTTTAAGCTGCTCTAATATCTATGAGACGCTTTTTGCCCGTTCTCTTTAGATTCCCTCTGATTTGAAAGTTCTCTTCAGGTGTCTCCACCAGGCATGTTTAGCGATGCACAGGTAGGCGCCTTTCTCGCATCAGCCAAGATTTGTCAAGGCAATTTGTGGAGGAGCTCCTGTAGGTACTCCTCTTAAGCAACCAAAGGCACATAGCGCTGACAGAATCTTTATTCAAATGAAGATCCTGTCAAGAGAGATTAACTGTTCACAAGCCCACACAGGGAACTCTTTGCCAACAATTACAGATAGTATAGCACTGACTCGTGCTTTACCATCATCCTCAGAGGTCTTCCTCACTTTCCTGCTCTTGAGCTTGACTTTTAAAATTGTTACTTTCTCTTGTTTGTTTTGTTGTCTTCTCTTAATCTACCGTATTCTTGTTTCTTTGGACAGTCTTCTGCTGAAGGGACTGTGGATTTCTCCTCTCTGAATTGAAATCTTTCTTCTCTTTCACCTCGTCCTTGCTTTGGTCTCTCCTCTTCCTCCTCTCTCCTGCTTTGGTTTTATCTCGTCCTTGTTCTCGCCCTCTCCCCTCATCTTCCTCCGTACAGTAAAGGCTCAAGTGTCCTTTGAAGCCATTTTTGTTCTCCGTTTCTTTCTTTGCCGTTTCACAAGGTATGCACAGAACACACACACAGAGAAAATATGTTCTATTTGAGGAAATGTTGGACCGTACCTGCTTATTTAACACAAACCCAATACTCTATTTCTTGCATTTTCTTTTTAATAATAATAATAATTCCTTAAATTTATTATAGCGCTTTTTCAATGACTCAAAGCGCTATTACATATACACACATTACACATATCATACATGCAATGGACAATACCCACAGGAGCAAGTTCAGGTGAAGTGTCTTGCCCAAGGACACACCGGCTTTACAGACGCAGCAGCGGCGGGTTTCACCCCTTGATCTGATGATCATTGCACAGCACACTGCGCCACACCATCCATCTTCACGCCTCGAAGTCATCGAGGCGCTTTTACAAGTACACATTGATATCATACATGTACTGTGGACAATACCCACAGGAGCAAATCCGGGTGAAGTGTCTTGCCCAAGGACACAACGGCCTGACGCAGTGGCGACAGGAGCGGGTTTCGAACTGGAGTTCCCCAGCACTCCCCCTTGATCTGATGATCGGATGCACAGACCCACCCGTCCCCGCAATGGGAGGCTGTGGCTCACTGGTTAGTGTGCTGAACTTTGAATCAGGGGGATAGCAAGTTCGAGTCCCACTGCAGTCAGCATGTCGTTGTGTCCCTGGGCAAGACACTTCACCCCAAATTGCTCCTGTGGGGATTGTCCACAGTACTGAATGTATGTAAGTCGCTTTGGATAAAAGCGTCTAACAAGTGACATGTAATGTAATGTGATGCTGACCAATCCATGTAATATGAAGTGCCCTGTCTCTTATTATTTTATCATGCTCTCCAGTTGAGGTTTAAAGAGGATAGCTTCAGACATGTCACAGTCTGCAAGGTTAAAATCAGGATTTGCATGACATTTCAGGGTACATTTGCCAATAAGTAATGTCAGATGTATTTCATTTTTCTGATGTGGGTTTTTCCAGTTTCTTTGCCTATTTTTGAACATACACAAGTAATAACTGAGCGCAGACCTTTTGATAAGGTTGTTTGTATATTGTGGTCATTATCAGGAAACATGGTGACCTATGTCTTTTACAGTAGTTTTACAGATTTCTTAGTGCAGATATTCCGCCAATATTTACTAGTTTTTTCTTCCCTTCATTCATCCACATGAAGAAGAGTGGGGCTTACCAACCATTAATCAGTTCCCAATTTTCTTATTCTATTTGAGCAATTGATTAATTGTGAGGCCTTTAAATGTCAAGCATTGAAAAGTGCACATAACAATTTACTGAGATCCAAAATGACATTTTCAAATTGTCGTTTCTGTCCAATCAATACGCCAAAGCCCCTGTCAATCATTTGAATGAAAAAAAAGTTTTTTTTCCATTTGCTACCTTTAGAAGAATCTTAAAACTTTTTTTTTAACCACCTACTTTTACCATCTTAGGCCTTCAAAGTTTTCTTACATCATTCTTTACAACAAATACAGTTATGTGTAATTGCATTGTTTGGCTGGTGGTCAATAGAAAAGTTGTAAACCATAAGTGATGTGTGTTCTTGCAAATACTTGTCCATTACTGAACACGAGATACAAATTAAACAGGGACCCGACCCCAATATTATTGGTAAGAAATTCAGACTTATAGAGTATCAAATATAACACTGTAATATTGCTTCTTTTATTTTAGTAAAATATGTAAATACACTTCACAACACACCAGTGGTAACTACAATGTAACTTCAAATTAATGTAGAACTACTTATTGATGGTAAAACACGTGAAGGAAGAAAGTCGTGGGTGGGAACCTACAGCAGTGGGTGGGCGGTGTACTCGTGTGTGTTAGTGTGTGTTTGTGTGTGCGTGGGGGAACCGTGAATCCACATATCACTGCTCTCCATCAGAAAATTTCTATCAGCAGATAAAACAAGGAGGAACAACACCTCGGACAAGATACGCCTCCACTAATCTCCAACACTTATCAACGCTTCCCTGCTAATATCTCCTCCTCTAGTTTCCCTCGATTACTCCCCAACCCTCTCACAGAGTCCCCACCCACCCTCCCTAAACACACACACATGCACACATACACACCTGACTCCTCTCCCACAACGCCATTGTCACAATGGCCGCCCCGGCAATGTGCGGCTGTGTGATACTGAGAGAGGGCAATTCAGCTCCTCATAAAGGCCGGGCTATAATATCCAGGTCCACCTACCGCACCTCCACACACACCTCCACACACACACACACACACACACACACACACACACACACACACACACACACACACACACACACACACACACACACACACACACACACCAACGTGCCGTGTCCTTACCACGCTACACCTACACACAGTGACAACCTAAAGCCGCACCCAGAATGACACGCACCATTATAAATAGTCTAATCTATATGGTAATAGTGTTGTATTCTACAAGCAGAGAATAGGGATAAGATAACATTGTGACTTCGGGGTTTGTACTGCCTTCTATGGTAATTGTTATCAAAGGTTATTTGGGATGACATCGGCGGCTCCTTGTGATTGGCTGGGCCCGGTTATTTACGATATGAATTATGATAACCATGATGTCTCTCTGCTCCTCTCCCTCGCCGGCCGCCAGATACAATAAATTGCTATCGTTAATCACGGCGCTTTGTTCTGCCATGATTACCCCTCCACCGCACTGAGAGTTTTATTTAAGGGAGAATATGGATTTGTCATCCTTCTGGCGGCAAAATGAAACTGACAATATTTTATGTCCTGACATTTAATTTGTAAAAGCGGACGCAGGCTGCATTTGCATTTTATGACACTCTCTCCCACTGATCTATCTCTCTTCCTCCCTCCTCCTCCTCCTCCTCCTCGATGTCTTCCTCTCCTTTTATACGTGGAGTGGAGGTGACATTTGTGGCTCAGGTTGGGGCTGGAAGGAGAGCTGAGGAAAGGAAAAGGCGAGGCGACGAATCCTTTTGAATGTCCGCCCAGTTTTATTTG